>NW_028318830.1:617500-725000 GCF_062004578.1 Staurois parvus
AATCTATGATTTTTTGAAGAGGGAATTTGCTGCTTTTGAGATTTAGGGTGTGGCGCTTTTCTAAAAATACTGAGATTTACGTGTTTGTAGCTGCATCTATGGTATACTTTATGTCTTTTCTCTGAAAAAATGGTTACTGTTTCCTTGTTGCAGTGAAGCAGAAAAACACACATCTGTTCAGTATGTCTTTTGTGTAGAAATGCTGCATTTTTCAGTACTGCATTGCACATCACACCAGCATTGTGGTGTGCATGAGGCACATAGAGAACAACTGTTTTCTATGTGCCTTAGTGGTGACCTATGTTTATCCAGTGCAGAAAAACACAGATCACTGCAGATCGTGTGAAAGAACCATTAAAGTAGAAAACAGAATTAGAAGTATAAATCTACAGAAAAGATATACTGTAACTTTAGTATGATAGTAGACTGAAACACAAATTACTAAGTTATGTTATAAGGTGCTACCAGATAATCTTTTCTATATATTCCAAGGAACATGTAAAGCTCAAATACGATATGAGTCATGGTTATGTCAAAGTTAATCTATGTATTTTGTAATGTGATATTTGGACCATTGTTTGATCTTAAAGAAACATTGAGCACAAATAGTTCAGAAAGTAGCTGCTAGGCTGCTATCCCATCCAGTTCTCAGTATTCTGGGTGTCTTTTAAAGGGCAGTTTTTTTTACTAAGTTTGGCCTCCTGACTTTTGTGACTTGGATCCCAGTTATGTAAAATAACTTCAGAAAAGCTCTGTATAGCCATGCCGAGTCTCTTTGGATCTTATGCTTTTTGTTCTTTAGCCTTAATATTTTGGAATTCTTTTCCTCACCTACTGTTCGTGAAGCCTCAAACTGCGCCTGGCCAGCCTAAACTAAAGCTGTATTTAATGTTATCCCACTATTCCAGAAATAAAAACGTGTTAAAAGCTTTGACTTTTAACCTCCCTAGCGGTCTGATTATGTCCATATTTCTGTGCTCAAAGCGGTACATTTTTTTACATACTTAAATAATATATAGTTTTTAATTCAGACCACAATAAAAAAAAAGCACTGTACATACATACATACCTTAACCTCCCCGGCGGTCTGATTATTTCCGATTTTTGGTGCTGAAAGCGGTACCATTTTTTTGCATGGAAATATGTAGTTTTTTTTATTGTAGGCTGTAATTTTTAGGAATAACTCACTGAAATCTGTCCGAAAAAGAGTCTATTAAACATCCCGGGTAGGATAAAACTTGAAACACGAAATCATAAATTATATTTGAATAAATAATCATAAAAAATAATAATATAATAATAATAAATTTAATTCAATAATATAATCAAACCAAAAACACTGAAATGTGAAATATAGCGCCAAGTTCGCACATCGCTGAGCTCAGTCGCAGAATCGTTTTCAGTGTCTGATGATGAATTTCCCCCACGAATCATTATCACTCAATTCTGCAAGTAGTTCTGATTTACTATCGCTGTTCTCTAGCCGGTCTAAAACCGCTTTTGACCTAAAGGGACGCTTTTTGGACGCCATGGACGTTTCTCAGTTTCCAGGCAGAAAGAACAGTAAAAATGCAGGCAGGGCGCCGGACAAAGCACTCGGGACAAAATGTATGTGAAATGGTTTGATACAGGAATGTTATACTATGTGATTTTAGTGATTTTAGTGAATGTCACTTTTTGTCATTTTCAAATTTCCCGCCAGTTCCGTCCCCCGTACGTCCCGACGCTCGCAGGGAACGGAACCCAGATGACAGATGCCGGCATCCGCCGGATTACATTGCCGGGGACACTGCAGGGGGGACATCACGGGAGCGCAGGACAAGGTAAGTGATCGAGGGATCCCGGAGCAGCGCCGCATGGTATTCCCGAGTGTAGCTCGGGGGGGTTACCGCTTGTGATGCTGAAACTTTACCCTGAGAAGGGGCGGACTGACAACTCATGGGGCCCCCGGGCAGTAGGGGATCATGGGGTCCCCTACTGACCCCGGGCCCTCGGGCAGTGCCCGAGTTTCCAAATGGTCAGTCCGCCCCTGACCCCGAGCTACACTCGGGAATACCGCCAGGGAGGTTAAAAGTTAAAAAAGAAACCCTTAAATCCTACTGTATTGTATGTAAATATTGTAAGAATGCTCAATTTTTCTGTTGATTTAAAGGGTTGGTTAACCTTCACTGACTTTTGCCAAAAACATCCCCAAAGCATTGGATGCATGGCTCTAGAAACTCACAAATGAGTACACCACTTTGATGCAGGGAATGTATTAAGATGAAAACAAAGTAAAAAAACTCCCCACTAAGTTGATTGATCGGTTTTCAAATATATATACCCATAGATTGTAGACTCAGATTGTATAACTTTCACAACGTATATACAGTACACTCTCTTCGGTTATTTTTACCAACGAAAGGTAGCAGAATACATTTTGGCCTAAATTTATAAAGATTATTTATTTGCAATATTTTATAACTGAAACTAAAAAAAACTTATTTTTTTCAAAACTTTTAGTATTTTTTTGTTTATATAGCAAAAAAATTAAAACCCCAGTGGTGAATAAATACCACCAAAAGAAAGCTCTATCTGTCTCCAAAAAAATTAAATTTTATTTGGGTAGTGTTGCATAACTGACACCAGGATGTGGCACCGTTCGCCTATTCCCTGAGATGTGGTAAATATGAATTTTTGGATAGTTTTGCATGACTGAGTAATTGTCATTCAAAGTGTGACAGCCCTGAAATTGGCCTGGACAGGAAAAGTGTCCAGTATTAAAGTGGTTAAAAAATTGTGTGTAGGGGAGGGAGAAAGCAATTAATGCAACAAAAAGTTAGGTAGAGGAAGTAATCCTATTGCAATGTCTTTATAGGATTAAGTCAGTTGGGACCAAACATAAATCTCAGGTCATGTTTTATGGATATATGATTAGAAAGGATAGAGATTGGCAACATTTTCTCAGTATTTAGGTGAAGCAGCAAGCATGAAGTGCAAGTCAATTAAAATACAATATGTGAATAGCAAAACTCGTGGATTAACATTAACATTGCAAAGCATGTAATACCTCTAGCCCGCAATACAAGGAAAAAAAGACTTGTGCAAAGAAATGTGATTATCAATGTCCTTGCAACACTTTAACCACTTCCAGTCCGGACACTTCCCCCCCCTCTTCCAGTCCGGACACTTTTACCCCCTTCCTGACCAGGGCAATTTTCAGCTTTCAGAGCTATCACACTTTGAATGACAATTGCGCAGTCATGCAACACTGTACCCGTATGAATTTTTTACCATTTTTTTGAGACAGATAAAGCTTTATTTTGGTGGTATTTATTCACCGCTGGGATTTTTATTTTTTTTTGCTATGTAAATGAAAAAGTCCAAAAATTTTGCAAATAAATATTTCATCATAAATCTTGGCCAAAATTTATTCCGTTATTTTTTTAGTAAAAAAAAAAATCCAAATTAGTTTATAACCAAAAATTATAATTTTTAAACATTTTGTTTTACATTTTTATTTTATTTTTTTATATTTTTTTTTTTATTTTTTTTTTACATACTGTCACCCTAGCAGTACAGTGTCACCATGGTGACACTGTACTACTTGTGGGGGGTGATGAAGATTGTTTTTTTTTTTTTTTTTTACACTGATTGCTTTTACAGCCATATAGGATGTAAAAGCAATCATTTCTCCTTCTCTTTGTCTGCATTCTTGCACTCATTGAGAAGTACTGAGTGAGCTGTGATTGGTGACAGCTTGTCACATGGTACAAGGCTGTTGTGAATAGCCTTGTACCATGTGATCTCTGTGATCATTCACAGATTTCACACGTAGTAAGCAATGATGTCACAAGTGACATCTTACTTACTACTTTGCATGTGATCAGTGATTGGCCAATCATTCGTATTTGATCGCCTGTGCGTTTTTTATATTTTGCGCTATAAAAAAAAAGGCTGACAATTTTGAGGAAAAAAACAATATTTTGGACTTTTTGCTATAAAACATGTCCAGTAAAAAAAAAATTTAAAAATCAAATTTAGTCATAAATTTCTGCCAAAATGCATTCTGCGACATGTCTTTGCTAAAAAAAAAAAAACCCAATACGTGTAAATTAATTGGTTTACGTGAAAGTTATAGCGTTTACAAATGGCGGGAAAGATACTGGGATTTTTAGGTTTTTTTTTCAGCGACTTATGGCGGGACTGCGGCGAACATTCTGACACTGAGGGGGAACTGACTTGGGGTCACTGACATCCCCAGTGACACCAATACAGTGATCAGTGCAAAAAAAAAACACTGACACTGTACTAATGGCACTGGGGAGGAAGGGGTTAACTTTATTATTCAGTGAAAGGGTTAACTGTGTAAGGGGAGTGTTTTACTAGGGGGCGGGGTGTGTACTGCACGGGGACATGCTGATTGGGAGAGATAAACTCTTCTGTCCCGATCAGCCTGTCAGGAGCTGTCAGGGAACTGACAGAAATCACAGCTACTGCAGCCCTGCTCTCTGTCAGGGATTGCCGCTAATCGCCGGGACACAGCCGGTAACGACCGGCCGTGTCCCGGCGACTGATATCCGCGGCTGTGATCGCCGGGACAGGTAGGGCGGTGGCGCGCCCCCTACCTGTTTTGAAAACACACGTTTTAAAACGTGGTTTTGCCCAGCCGTGCCACCTTGCTGCCGTATTTCTACAGTGGCTGGGCGGCATGTGGTTAACACTGACAACGGTGTCTCATGGAGGAACATGTAAATGGACGCCACACTGATATCAGCTTTCTAACATATCAGCAGGTCCAAGGAAGATGCATAGTAATGGACGCTTGATAATTGGTGAGATGAGCCCATAGCAGGGGCAGACTGACAACTCATGGGCCCTGGCAATAGGGGATCATGGGGCCCCTGTGTCCTCACCCACACCCCAAAAAGCCTATGAAAAAGCCAATGAAAGGTACCAGGGGCATCTCATGGGGCCCCCTACTGACCCCGGGCCCTCGAGCAGTGCCCCGAGTGCTCGAATGGTCAGTCCGCCCCTGGCTCATAGATGAACGAGAACACGCAATCAGGGGCGGACTGACCATTTGGAGACTCGGGCACTGTCTGAGGGCCCGGGGTCAGTAGGGGGCCCCATGTGATGCCCCTGGTACCTTTTTCATAGGCTTTTATGAGCTTGGGCAAGGACACAGGGGCCCCATGATCCCCTATTGCCCGGGGGCCCCATGAGTTGTCAGTCCACCCCTGCACGCAGTTGATTAGTAGATACAATACAATGCTATCATTGGATCATATGCCCCACAGTATCATAGCTATAAAGGGGATGTAAGTTTCAATAAAAATAATAATTATAAAAAGAAATCCCACCAATTGTACTAATATATTTAAAGTCTGGTAAATCTTAGAACAAGCATGAGCTACATGAAGGAAATGCATCATTGATATCTCTAGGCGTTCCATTTCCCATACAGTTCTTTGTTAAAAAGGGAAACATGTTCAGCTCCAGAATTTGGTGACAATTATTTCACATGACAGGACTACATAGCCTCATGCTGTGTGAAACATAGAAGATCAATGTAATGGAAATAGGCAGCACAGTTGTTATACAGAAAGAAAAAAATGTTATAATTTCAGTCACGTATTCCACACCAAGAGAATATTCACTGCTTCCTGAAAGACAATAGCATCTTGAAAATGTACTTAGTTGCAATGCCAGATTATACAACTAATGTTTAATGTACGCAGACAATTGTGGAGCAAAACAGGCTGCTTTATATTTTGTTCCAGACTATGATCGCTATAGCAAAACATTCTTCCCACGGATTTACTGATACAAAATATTGAAAATACAGCCTCATAAAATGCAGTTTATTCTACAGTAAATAGTAGTTTATATAGGAACTACAACTATAGTAACCTGCAATACTACAATGATGCCTCAGGGTAAGGGGGAAGGTGCTGGATTACTTCTGTCACCTCCCTACCATAAAACTTTACAGCCCTCTAAAAGTGATCCACAGGTGACCTTACAGGTACAGTCTTCACTTGGCGAAGTTGTCAGCTGATGCCACCTGTCAAACTGACATGCTGAGTTAAAATTGCCGCACTATGAAGCATCATGGCCATGTGAACTTGCTTTAGTTATGGACTTAAATCCTCCAGTGCTTATCTGTTCCTCTCCAAAATTTATGACGCTAGCTTTGAAATGTGCGCACATTGGAAGGGACTCACGCTGACACACAAGTTCAGTCTATGAATACTTCTAGTTTATTATAATGAGAAAGTGAACTTATATATGCAAAATGATGCGAGAGTCATGTGACAACAGCATAAGCATTATATTAGTCTTTGATTGGTCATTTCCACACGAAAACAATCTCCGTCATGGTATAGGTGTGATCTTCTTCCAGGCCTTATCTCATAGAGAAGAAAAACATTCCTTTGTTTCCCAAATCACACGGTGGGAGGGGGTCTGTGTGTGTGAGCAGACATTTCTTAAACAAGGATTTCTTATAGTACCACAAAGCCCAGCAGGCAGAAAATATTCACACAACATATGTATTAAAGTATAAAAGTAAATATTTATAAAACTTATAGAAATAGCGTATATATATATATATATATTCAATAGGAAACGAAATAGGCATTTTACCAAATCCATCACAAACTCACAACTCTGCCATGAAAATTTGAAGGTGGGCAGTCTAGTAAAAACACCGACCAACTGCCTGTTTTTTTACTATCCTTCAACCAACAGTGTAAACTAAACCTTGTGCTTGCCAGTGTTGCCAACCGTCAATATTTTTACTGGCAGCCAGTAAAAAATGGGCACTTTTCTCCTGCCAGTCAATGCCCGCGACAGGAAAAGGTTGCCAGTTAAAAACATGGCTGTGACGCTCGGCTTGGAACTGTGCATGCGCAGTTACAGTCATGAGCCAGCCAAAACCACCAGAGTAGATAAAGAAGGGTAAAACGAGCGCTGGATGAGATAGTGAAAGTGATACAAGCCGCTGGCATAAAAGGCAAAACCTCAAAAGCCTCCTGATAAAATAGCTAAAACATAAAATATGCAGCGCTAAACCAAATATAAACAAATAAAATGTATGTCAAATAAAAAATGCATAATATGCACATGAACAGTAAAGGGATTGGTGCGGAAACCAATGGTTGAAATTATGCTAAGGTATCATAAAAACAAAGCATAGTGCGTATCGTGACAATGGTGCCAAAGTCAATACATCAGTTGATTTTTCAAGGTGACATGAGAAATCCGTGACATCTGTGGTATAGAATGTGACTGTTGATTGCACTAATCAGATAGCACAAAGGATAGCGCATTGGAGTAAAACGACCTACTCCTGGTCACTGGGTCAGGGACACTGCTAGAGGGATGGTCATCAATTCAGCAACCTCCAGATACTCTGTGTTGTCTCCAGGTGTACCATCAGCAGCCACCAGAGGGATATTCCACGATCACTCATGTCAGGAATCACCTATTATCAAAGGGACTCCCTTTGATAATGTACAATAGACCCGAAATGCGTTAGGGAGGTGCCACCCCACATATAGACCTAGTCCACATGGTTCTTACGTCTGACTGGTGGCCATTTTGGATTTCTTTGGAATTTTTGGAATTTTACTATGTAAATGTATTACTTGTTTTTTATTACACCTTTTGAATAAAATATACTACACTATCGGATACCTCTCTCTTGGGCTTGTTTACTCTGTGAGCCCCCAAGGTGATTCCTGACACACGAGAGTGCATTACGTCCCCCTGGAGGTTGATGACAGAAGGTGATTCCTGACACGTGATTGTGTGGGGAGGCACCTCTCTAACGCGTTTCGGGTCTATTGCACATTATCAAAGGGAGTCCCTTTGATAATAGGTGATTCCTGACACGAGTATTCGTGGAATATCCCTCTGGTGGCTGCTGATGGTACACCTGGAGACGACATAGAGTATCTGGAGGTTGCTGAATTGATGACCATCCCTCTAGCAGTGTCCCTGATCCAGTGACCAGGAGTAGGTCGTTTTACTCCAATGTGCTATCCTTTGCGCTATCTGGTTAGTGCAATCAACAGTCACATTCTATACCACAGATGTCACGGATTTCTCATGTCACCTTGAAAAATCCACTGATGTATTGACTTTGGCACCATTGTCACGATACGCACTATGCTTTGTTTTTATAATACCTTAGCATAATTTCAACCATTGGTTTCTGCACCAATCCCTTTATTGTTCATGTGCATATTATGCATTTTTGATTTGACATACATTTTATGTGTTTATATTTAGTTTAGCGCTGCATATTTTATGTTTTAGCTATAAAACCACCAGAGTGCCTGCTATAGTGTGTTTGGGCAGCACCGGCAGCAGGTGGGTCTGGCGGAAGTGGTGCCCAAATGTGTCGTATGATGTTATGGTGCACAGGAGCAGAGCGGCCGGGTCTGTGAGACAAGAGCAAGGCAAGCTGGGAGTGGGACTGTCAGTGTTGTTTGGATTGGAGTGGACTGAAGGAACCTCCTGGCATGGAGAAAGATTGTCACCGTGACTCAGGAGGGGATGCGTCATGTTGGAGAGGTGTCATCATCTGCTGTCAATGTCACTGTGAGAGTCAGTTTCATGTGTGTGTCTGTGCCTGTCCATTCTAATTTCCCTGAGCTATTTACTTACTATACTGAAAATAAAATAAAATAAGAAATATATTTTTTGCCTTAATATCGACCTGAAATCACATTGCTAATTGCAGATTGTACTTTGTAGCCTATATACTGAAATTTGCACTAAAAATTAAATTTTTTTTAACTTTTGGAAATGCTGGTGTGTCAGCAAATTTCAATCTGGTAGGGTTGTTGCAAGGATGACCCAAGAGCTGGAGTCCTCCTGGCACTGTGATGAAATATTACAGGCTCTTGGATAAGAGGTGGGTGTGCTTACGCTACGCTTATAGTAGGAGGGGCTTAAATGAACATTGTTAATTAGAACCTGAGCCTACTCACTGTCTACATGCCTCACATATGCCAGAGTTCATGTAAAATATGAATTCTATTGTCTAAAAGGTTAGAGACCCATTGAATAGCTCAACACACATGAATCCCCACTCCAGTCGATCCTAAACTCAGCGGCTAGATTCATCCACCTCACCAACCGCTCCACATCTGCCTCCCCCTCTGCCAATCCCTTCACTGG
The DNA here is from genome assembly GCF_062004578.1 of Staurois parvus. Taxonomy (NCBI): domain Eukaryota; kingdom Metazoa; phylum Chordata; class Amphibia; order Anura; family Ranidae; genus Staurois; species Staurois parvus. The sequence goes on from NW_028318830.1 coordinate 626,672, forward strand.
CTCCCAATTGCCCAACGCATCAAATTCAAACTGCTAACCCTGACCTACAAAGCCATTCACAACGCCGCCCCAAACTACATAACTGACCTGATACCCAAATACTACCCTACCCGTGCCCTCCGCTCCTCACAGGACCTCCTACTCTCTAGCTCCCTGGTCTCCTCCTCCCACGCCCGATTGCAGGACTTCTCTAGGACTTCCCCCATCCTCTGGAACTCCCTACCCCAATCCATCAGACTGTCACCCACCCTCCTCACCTTCAGGCGCACCCTGAAAACCCTCCTCTTCAGGGAAGTCTACCCCGACCTCACCTAACACCTGACCTCACCTAACAACCTCCTCCACTCCTCCCACCACTCCATCCCCCACAGCCATCTCCTCCTGTATCACCTTCCCCTCCCTCCTAGATTGTAAGCTCGAAAGAGCAGGGCCCTCGAACCCCTCATGTACTGTTTTGTTACTGTCTTGTCTCATGTTCTGTCCCCCTTGCTACTGTACAGCGCTGAGCATACCCTTTGGCGCTATATAAATACTGTATAATATTAATAATAATAATTACAAAATGAAAACTCTTTATTGAAAAACCTAAACTATACAAAAACCTACTTCTCATAAATAAAAATATAATTGGCCAATGGGACTAGAGACATAGGGAAAGAACTATAATGTACTTTAACTCTGTTATGTTCAGAATTTTTCAGGAAAGCCTTTAAACCTTGCCTTTTGCCTGGTCTGAAGTCACTAAAGGAGGGTATTTAGGTAACCAGCACACATAGTCTATATCCTGGGTCAGTAGACACATTGGGGTATGAAGACAGCATGTGGTTACCTGGGGTAACAGAAGCCATCAGTCAGTCAAGCAGCCTGTCGTTAAGCTTGTACCTATGACAGGGTGGACATCCTCTTGTATGGAGGGAGTGTTCTCAACATATCTCCCCTGGCGGTCCGTCTTCCATAGCAATGGGAGAAGATCAGTGCTCAGAGGTTCCTGGCCTGTGCACTGTGTAGGGCAAAGGAAGAGATAAGTGAGTGCATGCATGGAGTCCGCTCTAGGTTCCATTCCACCACTGGGAATGAGGTGGATACACTGGACAGTTAGAGTGGGCATAGGCTCAGGGTGTCCCTCCTAAATGCAACTAGATACAGTGAAGGTGTACATTGACACGGGAACAAGAGAGTTAACTGGAGAACAGTTTAGACATTCCAGTGTACACAGTGAACAACACAAAGCAAAGGTACCCCGCGTGTAAGGCAGTGACCCTGCTCAAGCATAGCCTAGAAGAACCCATCCCCAGGGTAGGCCTCCTATGTGACCCATACTTGGCCACCAAGGAGGAGGGGAACATGGAGGAAGTGTCACCCGCCTACTACCTCACGAGCTTATAGGCCTTTAGAGCCTCCCTCTGTCTCCTCCTCAGAAAAACATCCCTTTGCTCCGGCCCATGTTAAAAGGAGAATACGGCCAGGAGATGCCGCACATGCTTCGCTGAAATCTTGGACAACAGGCCAAAAAGTGGGACTTTAAAGTATGTAAGTATGTACAGTGCTTTTTTTTATTGTGGTCTGAATTAAAAAAAATATATTGTTTAACCACTTGACCTCCAGAGGATTTACCCCCCTTAATGACCACGCCTCTTTTTGCTACTCGGCGCTGCACTAATTCAACTGATAATTGCGCGGTCATGCAATGCTGTACCCAAACAAAATTTACGTCCTTTTTTTCACACAAATAGAGCTTTCTTTCGGTGGTATTTGATCACCTGTGCGCTTTTTATTTTTCACGCTATAAACAAAAAAAGGCCAAAAATTTTGAAGAAAAACAATATTTTTTACTTTCAGCTATAAAAAATATATAGTAAACTCAAAGTTAGTTATAAATTTAGGCCAAAATGTATTCTGCTCCATGTTTTTGGTAAAAAAAATCCCAATAAGTGTATATTGATTGCTTTGTGTGAAAGTTATAGTGTCTACAATCTATGGCAGGGGTGGGCAAACTTTTTGACTTGAGGGCCGCAATGGGTTCATATATTGGACCCGGGGGCCGGACCAAGAGTAGATGAATGATGTGTATGTGTCATCCATAGTAAGTATAGTAATATTCCCCCATAGTAAGCATAGGAATTAATCCCCCATATAGTAATTCATCCCCCATAGTAATTCATCCCCCATATAGTAATTCATCCGCCATAGTAATTCATCGCCCATATAGTAATTCATCCCCCATAGTAATTCATCCCCCATATAGTAATTCATCCCCCATAGTAATTCATCGCCCATATAGTAATTCATCCCCCATAGTAATACATCCCCCATAGTAATTCATCCCCCATATAGTAATTCATCCCCCATATAGTAATTCATCCCCCATAGTAATTCATCCCCCATAGTAATTCATCCCCCCCTATAGTAATTCATCCCCCATAGTAATTCATCCCCCCTATAGTAATTCATCCCCCATAGTAATTCATCCCCCATAGTAATTCATCCCCCCTATAGTAATTCATCCCCCATAGTAATTCATCCCCCATAGTAATTCATCCCCCATATAGTAATTCATCCCCCATAGTAATTCATCCCCCATAGTAATTCATCCCCCATATAGTAATTCATCCCCCATATAGTAATTCATCCCCCATAGTAATTCATCCCCCATATAGTAATTCTTCCCCCCTATAGTAATTCATCCCCCATATAGTAATTCATCCCCCATAGTAATTCATCCCCCATATAGTAATTCATCCCCCATAGTAATTCATCCCCCATAGTAATTCATCCCCCATATAGTAATTCACCCCCCATATAGTAATTCATCCCCCATAGTAATTCATCCCCCATATAGTAATTCATCCCCCATAGTAATTCATCCCCCATATAGTAATTCATCCCCCATATAGTAATTCATCCCCCATAGTAATTCATCCCCCATATAGTAATTAATCCCCCATAGTAATTCATCCCCCATAGTAATTCATCCCCCATATAGTAATTCATCCCCCATATAGTAATTCATACCCCATATAGTAATTCATCCCCCATATAGTAATTAATCCCCCATAGTAATTCATCCCCCATAGTAATTCATCCCCCCTATAGTAATTCATCCCCCATAGTAATTCATCCCCCATATTAATTCATCCCCCATATTAAGTCCCCAAGTCCCCCCTGTGTCAATTCACTTACCTTTGCTCCGCGCGTTCCTCTCGCCGTGTTCCCGCGCCGTTCCGGTGTAGCATGAAAATCTGTCTCCTATGAGGATCTGTCCCCCTCGACGTATCTGCTCATGTGCCAGTTTCAGGCATTAGCAGCCGATCGGCGATCTCCGGCACATGCGCAGATACGTCGAGGGGGACAGATCCTCATAGGAGACAGATTTTCATGCTACACCGGTCTTCAGGGCGGACTGTGAGAGGAGCCTAGCAGGAGCCTAGCTCTGCGGGCCGGATTAAAAGGTCCGCCGGGCCGGATTAAAAGGTCCGCCGGGCCGGATTAAAAGGTCCGCGGGCCGTAGTTTGCCCATTGCTGATCTATGGTATAGATACTGCAATTCACGCCATTTTTTTGCTATACAGCGCTGCGCTAGTTTAACGGACAATTGCGCGGTCATGCAATAAGGTAAATAAATGAAATTTACATCCTTTTTTACCACAAATTGAGCTTTCTTTTGGGGGTATTTGATCGCCTGTGCGTTTTTTATTTTTTGCACTATAAAAAAATGCTGACAATTTTGAGGAAAAAAAACAATATTTAGGACTTTTTGCTATAACACATGTCCAGTAAAACAAAATTTAAAAATCAAATTTAGTCATAAATTTCTGCCAATATGCATTCTGCGACATGTCTTTGCTAAAAAAAAAAAAAACCAATACGTGTAAATTAATTGGTTTACGTGAAAGTTATAGCGTTTACAAATGGCGGAAAAGATACTGGGATTTTTAGGTTTTTTTTATACTAATAATGGCGGCGATCAGTGACTTATGGCGGGACTGCGGCGGACATTCTGACATTGGGGGGTACTGACGTGGGGTCACTGACATCCCCAGTGGCACCAATACAGTTAACTGTGTGAGGGGAGTGTTTTACTAGGGGGCGGGGTGTGTACTGCAGGGAACACCACTGATCAGGAGAGAGAAACTCTTCTGTCCCGATCAGCGTGTCCTGGATCTGTCAGGGAACTGACAGAAAGCACAGCTACTGCAGCTGTGCTCTCTGTCAGCGATTGCCGCTGATCGCCGGGACATAGCCGGTAATGACCGGCTGTGACCCGGCGACTGACATCCGCGGCCTTGATTGGTGGGACAGGTAGGGCGGCGGCGCGCCTTGTGCGCGCCCCCTACCTGTTTACAAAACACACGTTTTAAAACGTGCTTTTGCTCAGCCGTGCCGCCCTGCCGCCATATTTATACAGTGGCTGGGCGGCATGTGGTTAAGTATGGAATGTTGCACATGTTTCAAGTTTATCCATTTTCAGAAATGGCAAAAAAAAAAATCTACATCAATATCGGTATTTCTCTATATATATATAACGTCGTTACCACAACACTGTGTAATGGACCAGCAAAGTTTGTGACATAAATGGCTGATATTGATTGAAACACCACAAGCACTCACATAATTTACTCCACACTCCCCCCCACCCCCCCAGAATACTAGCCCTCCTGGCAATGCTGGAGTTGACAGATGGTTTGTAGTGTATTTTTCTTTTTTTTTTATAGAAACAAGAAAGGCCTAAATTGTAATGTGTCTATGAAGCAGCTCTGTAGATGAAATGAAATATACTTGGATTGTTTTGTTTTTCTTGGATGAAAATCAAACTGAAGTCACAGAAATAGATACCTAGATGAAGAGACATTGCACAGCTTCCATCACAGTGGTTATCAAGGAAAAAGGGTATTTTACCTTAACCTCCCTGGCGGTATGATTATTTCAGATTTTTGGTGCTGAAAGCGGTACCATTTTTTTGCATGGAAATATGTATTTTTTTTATTGTAGGCTGTAATTTTTAGGAAAAACTCACTGAAATCTGTCCGAACAAGAGTCTAGTAAACATCCCGGGTATGATAAAATTTGAAACACAAAATCATAAATTATAATTTAATAAATAATCATAAAAATAATATAAAAATAATAAAAAAATTAATTCAATAATATAATCAAACCAAAAACACTGAAATGTGAAATAGAGCGCCAAGTTCGCACATCGCTGAGCAAAGTCGCAAAATCGTTTTCAGTTTCTGATGAGGAATTTCCCCCACGAATCATTATCACTCAATTCTGTAAGTAGTTCTGATTTACTATCGCTGTTCTCTAGCTGATCTAAACCGCTTTTGACCTAAAGGGACACTTTTTGGACGCCATGGACATTTCTCAGTTTCCAGGCAGAAAGAACAGACAAAATGCAGGCAGGGAGCAGGACAAAGCACTCGGGACAATATGTATGTGAAATAGGTTGAAACAGCAATGTTTTACTGTGTAAAATGAAAAAAAAAAAAAATGACATTTTTTAAAATTTTTAAATTTCCCGCCGCCGCCGGCGGCGGCGGCGCCCGTACGTCCCAACGTCACAGGGACAGGACACAGAAGCCGGATGCCGGCATCGGCCGGAGGAGATGGCCGGGGACGCTGCAGGGGACACATCGTGGGAGCGCAGGGTAAGGTAAGTGAAGAACACATGCCGGAGCAGCGCCGCATGGTATTCCCGAGTGTAGCTCGGGGTTACCGCTTTTGGTACTGAAATGTTACCCCGAGCTACACTCGGGAATACCGCCAAGGAGGTTAATGTATTTTCTGCATTAAGATAAAAAAAAAATTCAATAACAGCTCCCATTCAACCCCCCCCCCCAATGCTGCCAGTCAAATCCTGAGAGAAGGGTGTTGGGGGTGGGGTCAAGCTGTGCTGTGTGTGTCTATAGCTGCACACAGCCCAGCTCATTTGCAAAAACATTCCACAGAGCAGGTAAGAATAGCATGTTTATTATTTTAAGACAACCCTTTTAACTCCACTATCCATCACAGCATCACAGCAATTAAACAGTAAATCAATTCCTTGGTTTGTCTCAGACAATTATTTATTCCTCCTAACAGCAAATAGACTGTACACTTTGCAGGGGACTTATGCCCAGAGCTTTGTAAATATGGTGAAGCTCTGCTGTCTTCCATCACTCATGTGCAAGCAAAAATGCAGATTTTTTTAAAATTTTCCTTTTATGTGATTGGGTATTCTATAATAGTGACATTTCTCCCCATTCACTAAACTTTGGGGAAAATGGACAGCATTTTATGAATGATATCAGTACATAGGAAAAGTCTATATAGCCCCAGCAGCTGGAAATACAATGCCCCCCTTGGCAGATGGAAATATATAAATCAAGACCAGTGCTCCAGATAAACTGACCCCTCTCACATACAGGTCAAAATAAAGTTTGTTTATGTCTTTACTTCATCAGATTCCACTCCTCCTCAAGTTATGATTCGCAGCCGCAGCTGTCAATCACCGGGTCCCGGCTGGTGATTACTCGCTGGCGCCCACTGATTGCAGAGCATCTCCGACGGGGAGGAGAACTGTTTGCAAACAAAACCTGTCAGCTCGTGCACACTGCTTTGGATGGCTGTGGATAGCACAGTCATGCAAAGCAGTGTTATTACAGTGAAGCACAAACACACGGCCCCGTAGTAAAACAAACACAGCACACAGTTAACCTTTTGATCGCCCCTCGTGTTAACCCCTTCCTGCCCAGTTCCATTACTACAGGTGTCAATGTTTTTTTTAGCACTGATCACTGTATTGGTGTCACTGGGGATGTTAGTGGCACCAAGTCAGTTCCCCCCAGTGTCAGAATGCCTGCCGCAGTCCCGCTATAAGTCTCTGATCACCGCCATTAGTAGTAAAAAAAAATTCCAGTATCTATACCGCCATTTGTAAAAGCTATAACTTTCACGTAAACCAATTAATTTACACGTATTGGGATTTTTTTTAGCAAAGACGTACCAGAATACATTTTGGCCTAAATTTATGAAGTTTGATTTTTTTTATTTTTTTTTACTGGACATGTTTAATAACAAAAAGTCAAAAATATAATTTTTTTCTCAAAATTGTCAAACGTTTTTTTTATAGCGCAAAAAAATTAAAAACGCACAGGCGATCAAATCTCACCAAAAGAAAGCCCAATTCGTGGGGAAAAAAGGATATAATTTAATTTAATTTGGGTGCAGCATTGCATGACCGCGCAATTGTCAGTTAAAGTAACGCAGCACTGTAACGCAAAAAATGGCCTGGTCAGGAAGAGGGGTAAATACTCAGGAGGGCAAATAAAATCTGGGCAAAATGTTATCTTCCCATGCAGTGGGGCTGTGCTCACACTGCATGGGTTAAATGCTTGTTTTTGTCTAGGGCAGTGGTTCTCAACCTTCCTAATGCCGTGACCCTTTAATACAGTTCCTCATGTTGTGGTGACCCCCAACCATAAAATTATTTACCCAGTAATTATAATTCATGAGTGTCGTTTTACCTCCAATACTGCTCCTTTCAACACAGTAGCTGCTTTTAACAGAGTAGCTGCTTTCAACACAGCAGCTGCTTTCTACACAGTAGCTGCTCTTTACACATCAGAAATATGTGTTTTCTGATGGTCTTAGGGGACCCCTGTGAAAGGGTCGTTCGACCCCCAAAGGGGTCGCGACCCACAGGTTGAGAACCACTGGTCTAGGGGTTCATAAAGCTGAGATATACTTACCTAATCCATCAATCCTCCAAGCACAAGACTGCTCCCTGCTGCTCCTGCCCTCCCCGCTCACTAGTGGTCTTGTGAATGGGCTGTTCCTGACGTCAGGATGGCAGGAACAATCTACTGCTGGACGTGGGGGAGCACTGTTTTCCCAGAGGATTAGAGGATGGGGTAAGTATAGCCTTTCCTTGACCCCCTGAACAAAATGAACAATCAACTCATACAGTGTGGACACAGCCCCACTGCATGGGAAAATAAAACATCTATAAAACATCTATGTCAGTATTAAGCTCTGTAATTGGCAAAAAGCACATTTGAGAGAGGAAAAAGATCAGGTAAAATAATTAGTACATGACTGTAAAAAAGTGTTACAAAAAAGTCAACCTATGTTTAGATTTTTATTTTAACGAGTTAGAATAGCATGTAGCACTACCCCCTTAGGAGTCCCTGAAGTTTTGGTCCCCCTATAGTCCTGAACAGCCAAGCAACACACATTTCCTTCACTCAGACTTGCATTTGGAGAGAGTAATCAGTCCTTGAGCTTTGTTTTGAAGTGTTATTAGGAGACTGAACGTGGATGGGGTAAGGGGTGTATGGGATGCCCAAGGGTAATGGCAGCAGAGGACAAACTTCTTACCAATTTTGTAGAAATCTTTAGAGCAGTCTCTTCTGAAAAGCTATCCAGCATCTCCTACTGTACTACCCCAGACCGCAGATGAATCCTCTTCTCATCCAGCTATCTGAGGGAAATCCATGAGCAGGGGATCCAGTGCCTGCCACGTTAGAGTAAGACAGTCCTGGGTAGTTGCTAATCTGGATTCCCACTAGAGTGCTCCTTCCCCTATCTGGCCCATGGGGTGAAGGTCTACTCACTCAGTCCATCTCCTGTGTTGCTGGTGGGCTGGTGACTGCTACCAGGCCTTCTAGCTGGGCCACTCCTTCCCTGATACACAGATAGTCCTCCCTCAAGTGGCTGGTCCCAAGCTTTCCTCCTTCCTAGGTTCTGCCTGGAGGTGAGCCCACTCCCATCTGGGGGCTTTCCCAGTCTCCTGCTCTCTAGCCTCACTTCCTCTCCATCCTCCTCCTGAACTCCCCTCCATTTCTCTTGCTGCTGAGCAGGCTCAGTTACTCTTAAAGGCTGTCCTGGCCCCTTGCCAAGCCTCCTGTTGGGGATAGGCCAGGATCCTCTAAGAGTAAAGACTAGCCACTCCTCACCTCTGCCCACTGCTTCTAGTCCTAGAGCAGGAGGAAATCCCAGAGAGCTGGCCTGCAGAGCCTCTCAGTTCTGATCTGAATTTGACTCTCTTGGCTATCACACCCAGACCTCTACTCAGCAATCCTAGCTAACAATTAGAGTATAGCTCCCCCTAGCTGACTAGGAGGGTGCTACATACAGTATCTAAAATGAATGCATAACATATTGCCACTATATAAGAAAATAAAATATATACGGTATATATAACTTTTTTTGTAAAACAGGTTTATTATTATTATTATTATTATACAGTATTTATAAAGCGCCAATAGTTCACTCAGCGCTGTACATTACAAAGGGGGACAGAACATGTGACAGAACAATACCAATACAATGCAAAACATGAGGGGATCGAGGGCCCTGCTCTTTCGAGCTTACAATCTAGAAGGGAGGGGATGGTGGTACAGGAGGAGATAGCTGTGGGGGATGGAGTGGTAGGAAGAGTGGAGGAGGTCAGCAAGTTAGCAGGGGGTGAGGTAGGCTTCCCTGAAGAGATGGGTTTTCAGGGTGCGCCTAAAGGAGAGGAGAGTAGGTGATAATCTGATGGGTTGGGGCAGGGAGTTCCAGAGGATGGGTGACACCCTGGAGAAGTCCTGGAGGCGGGCATGGGAGGAGGAGACCAGGGAACTAGAGAGAAGGAGGTCTTGTGAGGAGCGGAGTGTGCGTGCTGGGCGGTACTTGGATATTAGGTCAGTGATGTAGTTCGGGGCAGTATGGTGGACAGCTTTGTACGTCAGTGTTAGGATTTTAAATTTGATCCGTTGCGCAATCGGAAGCCAGTGGAGGGATTGGCAGAGGGGGGTGGCGGAAATGGAGCGGTTGGAAAGGTGAATGAGTCTGGCAGCCGTATTCAGGATCAACTGAAGCGGGGATAGCCAGCGGCGAGGCAGGCCAGTGAGGAGGGAGTTGCAGTAGTCGAGTCGTGATATGACGAAGGAGTGGATGAGCTGTTTAGTGGTTTCTGGGGTTAGGAACGTGCGGATTTTGGCGATGTTGCGGAGGTGGAGTCTGCACGAGTTTGTTAAAGATTGGACTTGGGGCTGGAAGGATAGGTTGGAGTCCAGAATGACACCAAGTACTCTGGCCTGCAGAGCGGGTTTGATATTGACGTTGTTGGATGTGATGTAGAAGTCAATGGGGGGTGGGGTTCGGGCTGGGGGGAAGACAAGGAGCTCGGTTTTGGAGAGATTCAGTTTAAGGAAGTGGAGCGACATCCAATCTGATATGTCGCTCAGTAGGTGTGTGATTTGGGCAGAGACCGAAGGGGTGAGGTGGGGGGTTGAGAGATAGATTTGTGTGTCGTCGGCATAGAGGTGGTAGTTGAAGCCGTGAGAGTGTATGAGTTGGCCAAGGGAGGAGGTGTAGATGGAGAAGAGAAGGGGCCCAAGGACAGAGCCTTGAGGGACCCCAACAGAGAGGGGGAGTGAGGGGGAGGTGGTAGCATTATAGGTAACGCTGAAAGAGCGTTGTGACAGGTAGGATGAGAGCCAGGAGAGGGCAGAATCTCTGAGGCCGAGGGAGTGTAGTATTTTGAGGAGGAGGGGGTGGTCAACTGTGTCGAAGGCCGCAGAGAGGTCAAGGAGTAGGAGCACTGAATAGTGGCCATTAGCTTTGGCGGTTAGAAGGTCGTTGGAGAGTTTGAGTAAGGCGGTTTCGGTGGAGTGTAGGGGGCGGAAGCCAGACTGTAGGGGATCGAGGAGGTTGTTGTCGTTGAGGTGAGAGCATAGGCGGGTGTAGACGAGACGCTCGAGGAGTTTAGATGTAAGTGGGAGCAGGGAGATGGGTCTGAGGTTGTTCGGGTCATTGGGGTCCAGGGAGGGCTTTTTAAGTATGGGGGTGATGTGTGCATGCTTCAGTGGGGAGGGGAAAGTGCCGGAGGAGAGGGAGAGATTAAAGATGTGGGTGAGGGAGCGTAGGATGGAGGGGGAGGGAGGTCGTAGGAATTGTGAGGGGATAGGGTCGAGGGGGCAGGTGGTGAGGCGGGCATCAGAGAGGATCTTGGAGACTTCCTCAATGGTAGTAAGGTCAAAGGTGTGGAGTGTTGGGGGAGCTTCAGTATGAGGAATGTAGGGTGGGGTGGGAGTGGAGGTCAGAGCAGTGGTGGGGCCGTGGGAGAGGGGTGATGAGGGGGTAGCCGAGTGAGGGGGAACGGGGTCGGAGGGAGTTTGAGCAGTGACGAAGTCCCTGCGGGTAATGTCGAGGGGGGGGGGGGATGAGGGGGTAGCTGTGTGAGAGGGGACGGGTTGAGAGGGCGTGTGAGTTGCGGCAATGTCCTTGCGAATTGTGTCAATCTTGTTTTTGAAGTGATTGGCAATCTCAAGGGCGGTGAGTGAGGTGCTGGGTGGAGGTGGGGGTGGAGAGAGTAGAGAGTTGAAGGTGGAGAAGAGTCGGCGAGGATTGGAGGAGAGGGTCTTGATGAGGGTCAGGAAGTAGGCTTGTTTGGCTGCGTGGAGGGAAGAGGTGTAGGTGCGGAAGGCAGATTTGTAGCAGGTGAAAGCTTGTTGGGATTTTGTTTTGCGCCATAGTCGCTCCAGGGCACGACTGCGTCGTTTGAGGGTTTTGGTGTGATCAGTCTGCCAGGGCTGGAGCAGTCGGAGTCTGATGTTGCGTGTGGTTAAAGGCGCTAGTGAGTCAAGGGCTGCTGACAGCGCGTTGTTGTAGGCAGTCATAGCCAAGTCGGGGCAGGACAGGGGGAGGATGCGGTCGTGGAGTTGATCAGCTGCAGAGTGGAGGGGGGCAGGGTTAAGGTTCCGGAGGTTACGGCTGGTAGTAGTGTGACATTTGGAGGGGTTTTTGTTGGAGGACGAGGAGATAGAGAAGGTGATCAGGTTGTGGTCAGAGAGAGGGAAGGGGGTGTTAGTGAGGTTGTGGGGAGCGCAGCGGTTGGAGAAGACAAGATCAAGGATATTACCGTCGGAGTGGGTGGTGGATTGTATGCACTGTGCAAGTGCAAAGGAGGAGGTTAAGTGGAGGAGACGGGCTGTGTCCGGGTTGTCAAGGTTGACAGGGATGTTGAAATCCCCAAGAATGATGGTGGGTAGCTCAGAGGAGAGGAAGAAGGGTAGCCAGGAGGAGAAGTCTTCCAGGAAGCGGGGTATGGATCCAGGAGGCCGATATATCACAGCAATCTTCAGGGGGGTTGGGGAGAATAGTCGGACGCAGTGGGCCTCGAAGGAGGAGAAGGATAGGGAGGGGGGGTTTGGGAGGACTCGGAAGGTGCTCCGCGGTGACAGGAGCAGACCAACCCCACCACCTTTACGACCGTTAGGTCTGGGTGAGTGGGTCCAGGTGAGACCTCCATAGGAGAGTGCAGCAGGGGAGGTAGAGTCAGTGGGCTGGATCCAGGTTTCCGTGATCGCCAGGAGGTTGAGGGAGCGGGAAACAAAGAGGTCGTGGATGGCGGTAAGCTTGTTGCACACCGATCGGGCGTTCAGGAGTGCACATGAAAACGGGGGGGAGATTTTAGGGAGCAGGGGGACAGATACTAGGTTGCGGTAGGACATGGCGGCGGGAGGGTGTTGTGCGGGTGAGGGAGGTGGTGGAGGGCCAGGATTCGGGGAGATGTCTCCCGCGGCTAGGAGGAGGAGAAGGGTGAGAAAGGTGGCATGGGAGCGGGATGTGCAGGAGCGTGAGAAACTCCTAGTGGAGGTGTTCGGGTCAGTGGGAGAGTGGAATAATAGGAGGAGGTGGTGGGTGCCATAGAGGGGCGAAGGAAGCAGTGAGGACACAATATACAAATGTTTAGGAGGAGCAGAGGGATATAGTGAATGGATTTTGGGAATGGAGGAGAGGAAAATGAGAAGGAGTAGAAGAGGCATTGTGGGGGGTGATGAGAGCAGTAGTAGGGAGATGATAGCAATGAGGGGGAGATGTGCAAGTTTTGGGGTGGAGCAGAGGGGTAAAGAAATGAGATTTGGGAACAGAGGGTAGTAGTATGAAGAGGAGTGTATTACATAAAGGTAAACAGAGTGGGACTCAGGCATGTAAGAGATGTTTCCCAGGGTGTTTGCTTGCAGTCTGTCCAGCATGCAGTAGAGTTTCTTGCTGTTGTTGTGTCTTTCTCCTGCTTTAGTTCAACTGCTGTGTTTAACTGCTTCGCACTCTTTCGAAACCGCACTCCGTCAGAAGCAGCACCCCCATCAGAGACTGTGCCCCCCATCAGAGATATATGATATCTTTATATGTCTTTACTGGTCATAGTTTACCGCAAGAACAAAAGAGACTTTTCTGTTCCATCTAATCATCGTCAGGTAAAGTATGACTGACGGGTGCAGTTTGAAGTGCCATCCAAATCAACAGAGTGCACTGCAGGGGAAAAGTGACTGCAGCATGGAAAGGTCACCTCTGTTCCCAGCTCTGATGTCTAACAATCTAAAACTCAAGTAAGAAATATTTACTAATTCAGCCACAAAGACGATATGCTCATGTTTGCTTTTATTAATAAATCTATATCACCAATGTTATTAAAGTGTTAGTTCAGCTTCGCGGACAAAAAATGGACCAGAGCGATTCTGATTGGTCAGCGCCTGCACAGTGAATCACTCTGGTCTGTCCTGGAAGTGCTGCACAGAGAAGAGGGAGGAGAAGGGGGATTTCAAATCCCTCGGCTATACTGTATATTGGGGTCCCTTTAGGGCAGTGGTTCTCAACCTGTGGGTCGCGACCCTTTTGGGGGTCGAACAACCCTTTCACAGGGGTCGCCTAAGACCATCGGAAAACACATATTTCCAATGTGTAAAGAGCAGCTACTGTGGAGAAAGCAGCTGCTGTGTTGAAAGCAGCTACTCTGTTAAAAGCAGCTACTGTGTAGAAAGCAGCTACTGTGTTGAAAGCAGCTACTGTGTTGAAAGCAGCTACTGTGTTGAAAGCAGCAGTATTGGAGGTAAAACGACACTTCATGAATTATAATTAATGGGTAAATAATTTTATGGTTGGGGGTCACCACAACATGAGGAACTGTATTAAAGGGTCGCGGCATTAGGAAGGTTGAGAACCACTGCTTTAGGGGATATAGTTATTCTGCTGTAGGGAGTCCCTAGCAACAGCTGCTGTCTCTAATGATTGGTAAACATTGCCCCAGTCATGAAAGGGAGCAACTGTGGGGGGGGAATTTGAAGCCCTCACAGAACCTTCCTACAGTCAGAGATTATGTATGGAGATAAGAAGAGAAAAGCACCCCCAGTGTTCTAGATTTAGCCCCGGTTCACGCTGGTGCGATTTCAGGTGCAACATGCAATTTGCAAATCGCACCTGAAGTCACATCTAATGTATTTTTATGGCAATGTCTTAAACAGTGCGACTGAAGAAGCATGATTTATAAAATAGTTTCTGCACTATTTTTTTCTAATTTCATTGCAACTTCCATTGACTTCTATTAAATGAAGTCGCAAACTGCAGTGAAATCAGAGGTACCAATCGCACTGATCTGCGGCTTTGAAGTCACACTACTTCAAGTGAAGTAGCCCGATTTCAAAGTTACATTCAGTGTGAACCAGGGCTTAACGTGAGAGTTTGTGAAATTCATCGAGAGTGTTATAAATTCTCATTAGAAATCTGTCTCCCAGTAATGTGACAAATATGATACCTTGGAACAGATTTGGTAAGGTATGCATGAATCTCTCACAGAGTTGTCTCAGCAGAATTTTTTCTGAAGCTCACTATTTACACATGCAATACAATGTACTCCGACATGGAAGATGTCTCATTTTCCTCCACTTTTCCTATTACTGATATGGCAGGATTTCTTAACCTCCCTGGCGGTATTCCCGAGTGTAGCTCGGGGTAAAGTTTCAGCACCAAAAGCGGTAACCCTGTGCCAGGGGCGGACTGACAACTCATGGGGCCCCTGGGCAATAGGAGATCATGGGGCCCCTGTGTCCTTGTCCAAACTCAAAAAAGCCTATGAAAAAGGTACCAGGGGCATCTCATGGGGCCCCCTACTGACCCCAGGCCCTCGGGCAGTGCCCAAGTTTCCAAATGGTCAGTCATGCAGCGTTGCTCAGGGATTCACAGCAGCACTTACCTTGTCCTTCGCTCTGACGATGTGTCCCCTGCAGCGTCCCCGGCCATCTCCTTCGGTCGATGCCAGCATCCGGCATCCGGCTTCCGTGTTCCGGTCCCTGTGACGTCGGGACGTACGGGCACCGGAACGGCGGCAAATTTTAAAATTTTGAAAAATTTAATTTTTTAAAACGATTATTACATAGTATAACATTGCTGTATCAAACCATTTCACATACATTTTGTCCCGAGTGCTTTGTCCGGCGCCCTGCCTGCATTTTTACTGTTCTTTCTGTCTGGAAACTGAGAAACGTCCACGGCGTCCAAAAAGCGTCCCTTTAGGTCGAAATCGGTTTTAGACCGGCTAGAGAACAGCGATAGTAAATCAGAACCTCTTGCAGAATTGAGTGATAATGATTCGTGGGGGAAATTCCTCATCAGACACTGAAAACTATTCTGCGACTGCTCAGCGATGTGCGAACTTGGCGCTATATTTCAAATTTCAGTGTTTTTGGTTTGATTATATTATTGAATTAAATTTATTATTATTATTATTTTTTTTTTTTTATGATTATATATTAAATTATAATTTATGATTTCGTGTTTCAAGTTTTATCCTACCCGGGATGTTTACTAGACTCTTGTTCGGACAGATTTCAGTGAGTTATTCCTAAATTACAGCCTACAATAAAAAAAACTACATATTTCCATGCAAAATAATGGTACCGCTTTCAGCACCAAAAATCTGAAATAATCATACCGCCAGGGAGGTTAATGAATCTGTTGCAACAGTAGCCACAGATAGTAAAAGTGTCACAGATAAGAACTACGCGATTTTTTTTGCACACACCGGTACTAACAATGAAGATATGAATACACATTTATTTTTTGTTTAAAAAAGTCTGTGGACAGCCGATTATTTCAAAAGTACCGTTTAACCACTTGCCTACTGGGGACTTATACCCCCTTAGTGCCCAGGCCAATTTTCAGTTTTCTGTACTATCGCACTTTAAATGACAATTGTGTAGTCATGCAACATTGTACCCATATGAAATTTTTATCATTTTTTTCACACAAATAGAGATTTTTTTTGGTGGTATTTAACTGCCACTGGGTTTTTTTTATTTTTTGCACTATACACAAAAAAAAGGAGCAAAATAATGTGAAATAAAAGTTTTTCTTTGTTTTTATTATACAATTTTGCAAACAGGTAATTTTTCTCCTTCACTGATCTGCGTTGATGAGGCAGCACTGATGGGCACTGATGAGGTGGCACGGATAGGCAGCACTGATAGGCTGCACTGATGAGGTGGAACTGATGAAGTGGCACTGGTGGACGTTGATGAGGAGGCACTGATGCTGATGCACTGATATGCAGCAATGATGGTCACTGATAGGTGACACTGATGGGTACCGATATGCAGCACTGACTGACAGCCCTGACTGGCAGCACTGACTGGTGCCACTGCTGGGCACCGATGGGCACAACTGCTGGACAGCACTGATGGGGCACACTGCTGGGAAGCACTGCTGTGCACTGGTGGGAGGCACTGCTGTGCACTGATGGGAGGCACTGCAGGGCACTGATCATCAGGGCACTGATAATCGGTGCCGATCTGCTCTGTGACAGCTGTCAGTTACCGGCAGTACTTTCCTCACGCTGTGACAGCATGATGAAAATGCTGCCAATAACTGGCAACTGTATTTACTCTGTGATCTGCTGTGTCATTGGACATAGCTGATCACGTGGTAAAAGGCCGCTGTGATTGGCCTCATCACTTGGTCAGCTGTGTCCATAGGACACAGTGATAACAGAGATCACCGTGTGCGCACCACTGGGGGTGCGCGGGGAGAGCATGTTCTGGGAGGACATCATATGATGCCCTCCCAGAACTGGGCAACCGTGCTGTAGCTGTCATTCGGCTGTAGCTCAGTTACTAAGTGGTTAAAAGATCCTGTGTATAAACAGGAGAAGTGCTGCTCACATAAACAGATAACTGAAGATGTGAAGAAGAATGACAACAAGAGGAGCAGCCACTAGGGAGAGTTTTTATTCTAACTGCCAGTAAGGGGTGGATAAAGAAAAGAAAAAGCCTCAATGCTGATCTTCACAGTTTTCAACCATGTGCAGCACTACCCCCTTAGGAGTTGCTGAGTTTTGGGTCCCCCTACAGCTCTGCACAGCCAAGCAACATGCATTTTCTTCCACACAGTGCTTGAGCTTGGTTTTGTGATATTATTAAGGGGTTGCTAACTTCAATGGGGTTGAGGATGCCCAAGGGAACTGCAAACTTGAGGACAAACTCCATAGCAACTATGTACAGATATGAACAAAATAGTCTCTCCTCTGAGAGCATTCCAGCTCTCTGGTGTACCTCCTCAGACCCCAGATGAGTCTTCCTCTGTACCCGGCTGAGCTGAGGGTATTCCCTGGGCAAGGGGACCCAGAAGCTGCCAACTTAAAACAGTCACAGATGAGGACCTAATTGGGTTCTCCACCTGACTGTCCTCTCCCCTTATCCGGCCCAAGGAGTGTAGGATTACTCACTCTGACTCTCCTGTGAGCTTGGTGGGTTGGTGGCTGCCTTCAGGCCTTTTGCTGGGCTGGGTTCTTTCCCGCTCCACAGGCTGTCCTCTTTGGGGACAATGAAGCAGAGAGATCCACCTTTCATCTCTTGCCTCTAGGTAGGCCCCTCTCTTAGGCCTCTTCTCAGGCTCCACACTCCAGCCTTCACTCCATCTTCCACCCGACACTGCTCCCTGCTGATAGGGCTCTCTCATACTTAAGGGCCACCCTGACATCATACCAAGCCTCCTGCTTGGGAATTGAGTATGCAGATCAGCCCCTCCTCACCCTCACCCACTGCTTTCTAGAAACTTTTCAAGCTTCCAGAGCAGGGGGAGGTGTCAGAGAACTGATCTGCAGAGCCCTCTGCCCTGACCTAGAGTAACCTGGCTGACTTATCCCAGGCTTCTCCTCAGCCTCTGCCTTAAAATCTAACTAGCTCCCCCTAGCTAAACTTGAGGGGAGCTTTACTTGTATATGTGTACAATGAAATCTGAAGACTGGTTATAATATTCATACCTGGAAATAGTATTTCAGGTTTTATGTTTCTGTTGCAGGCTAGAAAGCTGTTTGTTTGCTAACAGCCTTATTTTAAACTGGATGCAGTCGCTTGTATAATCATGAAAAAAAAGTAAACCAGGAAATACTAGATATGAATATCTGTTGTTTGTCCAGTATGCAAGACCTCTCATCAGGGTTTTTTTTTTCAGGTGCAGGAACTCCCCCCTTCAGAGTCACCCATGTCTCCACCCCCTACCCACCTCCGAGCACCATCCCTTTGTTCCACCCCCCTACTCACCTCCCAGTACTGCCCCTTTTAGAGAATACAGAGCCAAGTATCATTTTATGGTGCTATGTAATTTGTATGGAATTTAATGATAACAAGTAAATTTCTAAAATAGATCTCCGGCAGCAAGCAACAATAGACCACCTCCAGCAACAATAGATCCACCCCAGCAACAATAGACTGCTGGCAGCAGCAACAGATCTCCCAGCTAGCATCAATAAATTCTACAGCAACCAGCAATAATAGACCCCTCCCTCAACATTAGATCCTTCCCAGCAACAAATGACCCCCAAGAAACATAAAACTCTCCCTAGAGAGACACCCTACCAGCAACAATAGACCCCCTCATGCAAAAACAGATCCTCTCCATAAACAATAGCAGTAAAAATAGACCCCGCACTAAAATAAATCCCCTCCAGCAGCCAGCATCAATAGACCCTCCAACACACCCCAGCTCCCCTTGCCTTTACATAGAGTCAGTGATGTTGGTGCCGGAACTGCTTTCCCCCTCATTCCCACTTAAAAAAAAGCCCTGACTCTCATGTATAAAATGCCGCAGCACACATTCTGCTGTTTTGTGATTGGTCCATTTGGGCCCCTTTCCTGTTCGTATTGTGTATAATTTGTTTTCTTTTTGGTATATATATATATTTATATATATTATAATTATCAACTGGTGTATATTTAGTGTTTGTACATCAGTAATGTTTTAAAAATCAGTTCAGGATATTGTGCTTTCATTACTTTGGTCTAATTTATACTAACACTTTGGTTTTCACACTAGCTACAGATCAGAGGTTCACATCTCATCAAAGCCCCATGCAGCTGCAACAACAATCACACCACGCAGGCAGAGCAAAGCAGTTATGTGCCTGTAGACACATAGACTAAAATGCCTTTCTTCATATCAGTATACAGTCAGGTCCATAAATATTGGGACATGGACACAATTCTAACATTTTTGGCTCTATACACCACCACAATGGATTTGAAATGAAATGAACAAGATGTGCTTTAACTGCAGACTGTCAGCTTTAATTTGAGGGTATTTACATCCAAATCAGGTGAACGGTGTAGGAATTACAACAGTTTGCATATGTGCCTCCCACTTGTTAAGGGACCAAAAGTAATGGGACAGAATAATAATCATAAATCAAACTTTCACTTTGTAATACTTGGTTGCAAATCCTTTGCAGTCAATTACAGCCTGAAGTGTGGAACGCATAGACATCACCAGACGCTGGGTTTCATCCCTGGTGATGCTCTGCCAGGCCTCTACTGCAACTGTCTTCAGTTCCTGCTTGTTCTTGGGGCATTTTCCCTTCAGTTTTGTCTTCAGCAAGTGAAATGCTCAATCAGATTGACCAGGGAAAGAATTCTTCGGTCATCCACCACAGTTGTTTTCCATGGTCTTCCGGGTCTTTTGGTGTTGCTGAGCTCACCGGTGCGTTCCTTCTTTTTAAGAATGTTCCAAACAGTTGTTTTGGCCACGCCTAATGTTTTTGCTATCTCTCTGATGGGTTTGTTTTGTTTTTTCAGCCTAATGATGGCTTGCTTCACTGATAGTAACAGCTCTTTGGATCTCATCTTGAGAGTTGACAGCAACAGATTCCAAATGCAAATAGCACACTTGAAATGAACTCTGGACCTTTTATCTGCTCATTGTAATTGGGATAATGAGGGAATAACACACACCTGGCCATGGAACAGCTGAGAAGCCAATTGTCCTATTACTTTTGGTCCCTTAACAAGTGGAAGGCACATATGCAAACTGTTGTCATTCCTACACCGTTCACCTGATTTGGATGAAAATACCCTCAAATTAAAGCTGACAGTCTGCAGTTAAAGCACATCTTGTTCGTTTCATTTCAAATCCATTGTGATGGTGTATAGAGCCAAAAATGTTATAATTGTGTCCATGTCCCAATATTTGTGGGACTGTATTTTATCCATAGGTGTCCTACTTACTTCTCTGCCATCCATAATGTCTTGGGATCTATAAGCAAGATTATTAAATGATGACATAATTTTATTTGCTGTCTTTTTAAGCCTAAATTGATATGTTTTATATGCAATGACAGCAATTTCTAAAAAAAAAAATGTGCATCTGAAAGCAAATACTTTTGTTTTATACATGTACCTAGCATACAAATAAATAAATATATGATCATATCTATAACTGTGCATTTCTGCCTTCACCAAGGTTGGAAAATTATTGGTAGATTTATACAATATAGTATGATACAGCCACAAAAAACATAAAAAGAAAAGTTTAACTTGCGCTTCAGAGTTTGCAGGAAGATGACTTATGGGGTGGGGAACACAGCATTATTAAATAGTGTCAATCCTTAAATGCACAGGTTTTGCAGTACTACTGGTATCTGTACTGGAATGGTCCAAAATTAGAAGGGCAGCGACAGCCTTTGTGTATTAAAACAAATTTTAGTAAAGAAAAGTGGTATTGCTCTTACAATTATTCTCTATTTTTTAATTATTATTATTATTATTATTAACCAATTCAATACCGGGCAATTTTACACCTTCCTGCCCAGGCCAGTTTTCAGGTTTCAGCGCTCTCACCCTTTGAATGACAATTGCGCGGTCATGCAACATTGTACCCAAACTAAAATTTTATCATTTTCTTCACACAACTAGAGCTTTCTTTTGGTGGTATTTAATCACCGCCGGGGTTTTTATTTTTTGCTAAATTAACAAAAAAAGACCAAAAAGTTTGAAAAAAAAACACGTTTTTCTTTGTTTCTGTTATAAAAGTTTGCAAATAAATAATTGTTCTTCATAAATTTAGGCCGAGATGTATTCTGCTACATGTCTTTGGTGAAAATAACCCAAATTAGGATGTATTTTTTAGTTTGTAGGAAAGTTATAGAGTTCACAAACTATGGTATAGATCTGAATATTGATCAATCCTGAAGTACTGACAGCCAATCTAATTTCTGGAGGTCCAAGAATGTCAGAATAGTACAGATATCCCCCAAATGTCAGGACGGTACAGATATCCCCCCAAATGTCAGAACAGTACAGATATCCCCCAAATGTCAGGACGGTACAGATATCCCCCAAATGTCAGGACAGTACAGATATCCCCCAAATGTCAGAACAGTACAGATATCCCCCAAATGTCAGGACAGTACAGATATCCCCCAAATGTCAGAACAGTACAGATATCCCCCAAATGTCAGGACAGTACAGATATCCCCCAAATGACCCCTTTTTGCAGAGTAGACAGTCCGACGTACTTCATAAGAAGAATGGCGAGTTTTTTTAAGTTGTATTTTTTTTGTCATAATTTTTCGGAAAATTAAAAAATTAAAAAAATTAGTTCCACTATTTTATTTTACATACTGTCACCAGTGCAGTATAGTGTCATCATATAACTGGCATGGCTGTGATCAGGGACACTGACTGGTGACAGTATGAAAAAAAAAAATTATATGTATATTTTTTTTATTTATTTTTTTTATTATTTTTTATTAATTTTTTTTTCTTTTTTTAAGATTGTTCTTTCACATTTCACTATGACCAAAGTAGTACAATGTTACCATAGTAACATTGTACTACTTTGGGGAAGTGATCAGTATTTTTTTTTTTTACACAATTTGCTTATAGCAAAGAATTACTTCTTTGCTATAAGCAAGCATTTACTTGAATGACATCGATTCATTCAGGGTTTTTTTTTTTTTGTGCTTAGCTGTGATTTGGCCACAGCTAATCACATGACATGTGCATGTGATTAGCTGTGAACATTCACAGCTAGACACTAGTATACAATGGATGGCATGAATGAAGCCATCCATTGTATACAACTGTCATGTGACCTGCTGTGATTGGTCACATGGTACCGGCAACGGGGCCGATACTCAGATCTGTCATCGGCCGTGTCCGAGGTACACGGCCGGTGACAGATCGCGCCACTGCACCGCTCTGCAGGAGCGCAATCTGTGCATGTGCGGGAGGACGCCATATGGCGTCCACCTAGAACGCTGATGACATTTGCCGCCCGCCATTCGGCCATAGGGCGGGCGGCAAATGGTTAATAAGTAAAAGTGCCTATATAGAACCTAGAAGTTGGTACCTCCAACTCTCTGTGGTCAGCAGCAGTTCTGTGTGTCAGCAGAGAACTCCAGACTGGATCTCTGCACGTGGATGCACAGGACCCACTGTTTTTTGTTAATTTTCATGTGATGTGGTCAAAACTGGCTGGAGTGATGTAGCCCAAAACAATAAAAATAATAAATTAATACAAATAGTACAGCTCAATTGCCTCCCCCTCTCAAACCTGTATGAATAGAATCAGCATGTGGATAGACTGGTTCAAAACAATCAGGATCAGTCTCTCTTGCCTCTACCATTAAGCCCCAGAAAGGGCAAAATGCATGTAAGGCGTTCTCTACAGGTGGAAAACAGGAGCTGAAGCCATCTTTTACCCATTTCATTCACATTCATGTAACAGGGAGTCAATGTCTTTGTGTAGATGGCAGCCATTTTGTTAAAGTCTAGCTGGAGTGATGGATGCAAGGCTAGAACTTGATGGAGATGAAAGGGACTTCTTGTGTACCTTACAATATGAAGTGAGCCTTCCTCTGTTATGGAGAAATTGACATTTGTTTCAACTTTCCTGACTTGACGTTGTCCTTTCTCAAGCTAATTTAAATATTATAAATATGCCTAAGAAAGGACAGGGTGAAGCAACAAAAAAAGGCAGCAATTTTGCCTTACTGACCTTACAGAATGCCAATTGCACTGGACATGACAAAAATGTTATTTTAGGGGTGATAAACCCGACCGAATGCCGGCTCACAGGCTCAGCACCTTTGGACCTCTCTTCTCCCAAATTTCTCTGATAACTAGGCATAACAAGCTATGGGAAGGCATAAAAACATTGAAAAAATCCGGGAAAAAAAACAGTTTTTTCCCCCAAGCCATTTTTTTTTTTTACGGAAAAAGTAAAACAAATGTGTAAAATATGTTCTTTTACAATAAATAAAATCTCTATGGCATGGTATTAAAACTATATAACATTAAGACCTTCATACAGTATGTAAAGTCTCAAATTATTGCAAGTTCTCTGAACTTCAGACAAGCACATCCTGGAATACAATTCAAGTAACACTGTACTTCTCAATGCAGTTCTCAAACAAGAGAAGTATGCACTTCTGCTACAAGGAGCACTGCAGGGGAAACGCTCCAGTTTAGCTTGCTCCATCTTGATAGTTGCTGTCCTCTCAAGCCTTCATTGACAAGTAAGAGCGTAAATTTTACAAATACGTTTATCTTTATAACCTTTAAATGATTTCTATTAATGTTCCCCACCATCACAGCGTAATGTTTACCTATATTCTGCTCAGTAAACTGTTTTCCATTTCCTCCTCTCAGTGAAATGGTGAAATCAACATCTAGAGTTTGGAAACAATGCCACAGTGCAATTTCTGCTGAGAGTAAAGCAGCAATTTGCAAATATTGTGAGAAGAAATATTCTTTTCCAAATGCTACAAGGATGACAAAACACATCCTTGCATGCCAGAGGTGACCTATAGACATTAAAAAAATACTTTATGAAATTAAATGATGAAGACCAAAATGAAAGTTTTCCCCTTCAGGGCAGGGGCGGACTGACAACTCATGGGGCCCCCCGGGTGATAGGGGATCATGGGGCCCCTGTGTCCTTGCCCACACTCAAAAAAAGCCTATAAAAGGTACCAGGGGCATTTCATGGGGCCCCCTACTGACCCTGGGCCCTCGAGCAGTGCCCAAGTTCTCGAATGGTCAGTCCGCCCCTGCTTCAGGGTTCTCAGTCCAGAAACTCTGCTATTGGTGTTAAGGGGGAAAACTGATTTTTTTATGTTGATGGTTTCTTGCTTTTCTTGTTGTTTCTGAGGGAAAGGGAGGTGGTTACCTGTTCTCATGTATAGATTAAATGTTATTAACATCTTAACAGGTAAATATTGGGGGTCTGTAGAGGGAGCAACCCACAGAAAGTTTTTTAACTTGATACATAAAATGCATGAAGGCAGAAAACCTTCAGCCTTTACAACCCCTTTAAGGGTGTACTCTTACCTTGGAATTTTGATCCCCACTAAAAAGGCCAAGTATGCATGTTTATTTAAACCAGGGATCACTGAAGAACTAGTGGATGGATTCAGCAGTGGTAGCCATCAGATGCAATGATCTATGCATGCTGCCTTCTGATTTTAAGGCCTCATTCACACCCTATGTGTATAAAACCTGATGGAAAAATGTTCAAATTTGACTTGTCCCTCTTTTTCAAGTATTAAAGGTGGGAATTATGAAAGGGTCTGGTGGACCATAAAGCATGTGCTCAAAGTGACACTGTTTAAAAAATACAAAGAAGGGTAATTGTCACAGTTTGTTATGATCTGAGAATGTTTCATTTTAACTAATTTTAACATGTTTAAATAAAATGGATAGTTTTATTTATAAAAACTAGCTGATAGTTGGAATAATAATTTAAATATTGATTCACCAATAGAAGTAGTGACACCCAAAAGTTAAATTTTGTTGTTTGATGTAATGGTGGATAGAAGTAAGTGTCTGTATTCTGGGAGCATACTTTTATCATGTCCCTTGGAGCAGTGGAGACATTAAAGGTTTTCTGGTGTGGTCATTAAATAAAATTACACATATCCTTTAACTTAAACATACCTGGGAAATTAAGTATGGAATAAAACCAAAAAACTAAATAAAATAAAGAGCACAGTACTTTAAATTGTTGACTTTTCCTTGTGAACTTTTTTTTAGATGCACCAGCAGGTTTAAAAAATCGCGAGTTACCTTGTATAGCTGGATTATGGATAAAGCTGTAAAAAGTGTATTCCATGCAGTGTGGCATATATGTCTAATTAGATCTCAGTATATATACTGTAGGTATTTGTTCATTATTTATACAAACCCGTATTAATTCCAGTTGTACTATACTGAATGGTTTAGCACTGTATACAGAAGACCTGATAGCTGCATGAATATTCAATCATGGTGCAGTATGTTATATTAACTCCCAAATAATAATAACTCCCCAGTCATTTTTACACCGTGTTCCAAATTATTCTGCAAATGATATTTTTCTCATTTACCTAAATAATTGCTGTAAATAACAGTCGGCATAATTCTCAGGTTATCAACTATAAGAGGACAATTCACATTTTATTGAACAAACCTCCTAATGATAACAGGATTTTTGTTCCAAATTATTCCGCACAGGAAGTTTCAAAACACTTTATAGGTTGTAAAGAACTGAAAATTGTCATTTGTTGTGTTTGCAGCATATTTACTGAAATCAAAAGCTATTTCAATCAAACTTTTAACAACGTTTTAACTTTTTAAACATTTGAACCGGTCACGTTATATTGTAACATAGGACCCCTTATCTGATAGCAGATCACAAGTCTCGCATCCATTGAACTTGTGAGTTTTTGGACAGTTTCTGCTTGAATTTGTTTGCAAGATGTCAGAATAGCCTCCCAGAGCTGCTGTTTGGATGTAAACTGCCTCCCACCCTCATAGATCTTTTGCTTGAGGATGCTCCAAAAGTTCTCAATAGGATTGAGGTCAGGGGAGGATGGAGGCCACATCATGACTTTCTCTCCTTTTATCCCCATAGCAGCCATTGATGCAGAGGTATTCTTTGCAGCATGAGGTGCATTGTCATGCATGAAGATGATTTTATTACGGAAAGCATAGTTCTTCCTTCTGTACCAGGGAAGAAAGTGGTCAGTCATAAACTCCACATACTTTGCAGAGGTCATCTTTACACCTTCGGGGACCCTAAAAGGGCCGACCAGCTCTGTTCCCATGGATCCGGCCCAAAACATGACTCCACCACCGCCTTGCTGACGTCGCAGCCGTGTTGGAACAGGGTGGCCGTCCACCAACCATCCACTACTCCATCCATCTGGACCATCCAGGGTTGCACAGCACTCATCAGTGAACAGGACTGTTTGAAAATGAGTCTTCATGTATTTTTCTGCCCAAAGCAGCCGTTTCTGCTTGTGAGCATTGGTTAGTGGTGGCCAAATAGAAGGTTTATGCACAGTTGCAAGACTCTGGAGGACTCTACACCTTGATGTCCGTGGGACTCCAGAGGCTCCAGCAGCTTCAAATATCTGTTTGCTGCTATGTAATGGGATTTTAGCAGCTGCTCTCTTGATCCGATGCATGGATCTGGCAGAAATCTTCCTCAATGTGCCTTTATCTGCACCAACCCGTCTGTGCTCTGAATCAGCCACAAATCTCTTCATAGTGCGATGATCACGCTTACATTTTCGTGAAATATCGAATGTTTTCATACCTCGTCCAAGGCATTGAACTATTTCACTCTTTTCGGCAGCAGAGAGATCCTTTTTCTTCCCCATATTGCTTGAAAATGGTGCTCTGCTTAATATTGTGGAACGCCGTCCTTTAGTAGTTTTTCCTTAAATTGGGCTCCCCGGCCAATCTAATTATCACAGGTGTCCCAGATTGTTTTCAGTAATCAAAAGAGCCCTGACACACAATGCCATCCATGAGTTACACTGAAAAACAAAATATTTCATCTTTGTGACACTTAAATAGAATTTGCATAATAATTTGGAATGCGGTGTATATATGTAATAATAACTCTCCAGTCATTTTTATATATGTAATATCTCCTAGATTGTAAGCTCCTATCCCTCTTGTATTGAACTGTATTGTTGCTGTATTGTCCCCCGTTATATTGTAAAGTGCTGAGCAAACAGTTGGTGCCATATAAACCCTGTATTATAATAATAATAACTCCCAAACAGGAAAATGCGTAAGTTATCTAAAATAAATTAAATTTTTGAATTAAATGTTTATTATTAAACAAATAAATACATTTATAACTTGGAATTTGGTGTTTTAAAGAATTTGGTGTTTTAAAGAATTGATCCTCCAAATAATTAATGATAACTTTCAATAATTAAAACCTGTTAACACTCTTACATATATATTACCGGATAAGGCATATTAATTTGAGCTCGTACTTTCAACTTTTATGTCATTTAGCTTTTTCAAAACTAGGGGAGTTATTATTACATAGAGAGAGTTATTATTACATGTATAAAAATGACTGGGGAGTTATTATTATTTAGGAGTTAATATAACATACTACAATGGTCCTGAAGTTCTAAAGTAGGTTTTGGTAATTATATAAAGCAGACACTAGATGGAAGCAAAGTAGTATTCTTTGCCTGAACTCTTGCATGCAGAATCCTCACTGCACTTACAACTAAAGTTAGTATAGTACCTGAGAGTAGGTAGGGTTAACAGACTCTACAAAATGTGAATAACATGAGGAGTAAAGAAAACAAATTGTGGTGAAGCACAAACATTTATGCACAAATATATGGATATATACATCATATATGAAGCACATAGCACTCACTAAACTAGTTTGCTTGAATGGCACATCAATGTATCACACAAAGTAAGTTCCGTTATTGTAATGCAATGCATGGAAAGCTGCATGGAAGATTCAACATGTTAGAAGTGTTGTCGCAATGCTCTGTTAATAAAACGTTGATGCTTGCAGCATTGTCTACTTGCAAGAGATAAAAACAACTTCTTAACCTCCCTGGCGGTATGATTATGTCAGGAATTTTGTACCAAAAGCGGTACCATTTTTTTGCATGGAAATATGTTGTTTTTTATTGTAGGCTGTAATTTAGGAATAACTCCCTGAAATCTGTCCGAACAAGAGTCTAGTAAACATTCCGGGGAGGATAAAACTTGAAACACGAAATCATAAATTATAATTTAATAAATAATCATAAAAAATAACAATATAATAATAAATTTAATTCAATAATATAATCAAACCAAAAACACTGAAATGTGAAATATAGCGCCAAGTTCGCACATCGCTGAGCAAAGTCGCAGAATCGTTTTCAGTGTCTGATGAGGAATTTCCCCCACGAATCATTATCACTCAATTCTGCAAGTGGTTCTGATTTACTATCGCTGTTCTCTAGCCGGTCTAAAACCGCTTTTGACATAAAGGGACGCTTTTTGGACGCCGTGGACTTTTCTAAGTTTCCAGGCAGAAAGAACAGTCAAAATGCAGGCAGGGCGCCCGACAAAGCAGTAGGGACAAAATGTATGTGAAATGCTTTGATACAGGAATGTTTTGCTATGAAATAATCGTTTTAAAAAAAATTTCATTTTTTTTTAATTTTTAAATTTGCCGCCGGTTCCGGCGCCCGTACGTCCCAACGTCACAGGGACCGGAACACGGAAGCCAGGTGCCGGCATCGGCTGGAGGAGATGGCCGGGGACGCTGCAGGGGACACATCGCGGGAGCGAAGGACAAGGTAAGCGCTGTAGGGAATCCCTGAGCAACGCTGCATGGTAAGCCTGAGTGTAGCTCGGGGTTACCGCTTTTGGTACTGAAACTTTACCCCGAGCTACACTCGGGAATACCGCCAGGGAGGTTAAGCTAGATACCTTCCTTTTCTGTAAATTGTGCTATTTTTATAGGTGATACTTGGGACGCTGTCTCTGTCTATAATAACTGGACAGTGTACTATTTGATAGGTACCACTTTTTTGATAATGAGGTATGTGTTGTTATTCTAATGCAAAAGTTATAAAAAAAAGTCTTAAATCTAACCACATTGAACGGCTAACAGTTCTGATTTAACTTCACAATCCAAAATATCTAACTTTGTTGACTGTGCAAGTCATTGAAACATGAGTCTTATTTTTTTCTGTTTTGTCTTTTAGAACTCCACAGCAAAAACATTACTGATTTCCAGCTTTATAATAAATCTTTGTTATCCTCTTAGCCCTTTTTCAAGGTAGAAAAGAAGGAGAAAGGCAATGAGAAAAAATAGTTCTCAAATAAAGGATTTTCAAAGAGTAGAAGAAAAAAATAATCAATAATTGGTACATTTTTGCTTTGTATCTAAACCTGTATATTTCATATTTCAAGACTACTCGGGGGATGTTTGATGACCTGTGAAGCACTTAAGCCACTATTATATTAGCTCACAAGATTCAAAAGTCACTGTTCCATTAGCTCACAAGATTCAAAGGTCACTATTCCATTAGCTCACAAGATTCAAAAGTCACTATTCCATTAGCTCACAAGATTCAAAAGTCACTATTCCATTAGCTCACAAGATTCAAAAGTCACTATTCCATTAGCTCACGAGATTCAAAAATCACTATTCCATTAGCTCACAAGATTCAAAAGTCACTATTCCATTAGCTCACGAGATTCAAAGGTCACTATTCCATTAGCTCACAAGATTCAAAAGTCACTATTCCATTAGCTCACGAGATTCAAAGGTCACTGTTCCATTAGCTCACAAGATTCAAAGGTCACTATTCCATTAGCTCACAAGATTCAAAAGTCACTATTCCATTAGCTCACGAGATTCAAAAGTCACTATTCCATTAGCTCAGAAGATTCAAAAGTCACTATTCCATTAGCTCAGAAGATTCAAAAGTCACTATTCCATTAGCTTAGAAGAATCAAAAGTCACTATTCCATTAGCTCACAAGATTCAAAAGTCACTATTCCATTAGCTCACTAGATTCAAAAGTCACTATTCCATTAGCTCACAAGATTCAAAAATCACTATTCCATTAGCTCACAAGATTCAAAAGTCACTATTCCATTAGCTCACAAGATTCAAAAGTCACTATTCCATTAGCTCACAAGATTCAAAAGTCACTGTTCCATTAGCTCACTAGATTCAAAAGTCACTATTCCATTAGCTCACAAGATTCAAAGGTCACTATTCCATTAGCTCACAAGATTCAAAAGTCACTATTCCATTAGCTCACGAGATTCAAAGGTCACTGTTCCATTAGCTCACGAGATTCAAAAGTCACTATTCCATTAGCTCACGAGATTCAAAAGTCACTATTCCATTAGCTCACGAGATTCAAAAGTCACTATTCCATTAGCTCACGAGATTCAAAAATCACTATTCCATTAGCTCACGAGATTCAAAGGTCACTATTCCATTAGCTCACAAGATTCAAAAGTCACTATTCCATTAGCTCACGAGATTCAAAAGTCACTATTCGATTAGCTCACTAGATTCAAAAGTCACTATTCCATTAGCTCACGAGATTCAAAAGTCACTATTCCATTAGCTCAGAAGATTCAAAAGTCACTATTCCATTAGCTCACAAGATTCAAAAGTCACTATTCCATTAGCTCACTAGATTCAAAAGTCACTATTCCATTAGCTCACAAGATTCAAAAGTCACTATTCCATTAGCTCACAAGATTCAAAAGTCACTATTCCATTAGCTCACGAGATTCAAAAGTCACTATTCCATTAGCTCACGAGATTCAAAAATCACTATTCCATTAGCTCACAAGATTCAAAAGTCACTATTCCATTAGCTCACGAGATTCAAAGGTCACTATTCCATTAGCTCACAAGATTCAAAAGTCACTATTCCATTAGCTCACGAGATTCAAAGGTCACTGTTCCATTAGCTCACAAGATTCAAAGGTCACTATTCCATTAGCTCACAAGATTCAAAAGTCACTATTCCATTAGCTCACGAGATTCAAAAGTCACTATTCCATTAGCTCAGAAGATTCAAAAGTCACTATTCCATTAGCTCAGAAGATTCAAAAGTCACTATTCCATTAGCTTAGAAGAATCAAAAGTCACTATTCCATTAGCTCACAAGATTCAAAAGTCACTATTCCATTAGCTCACTAGATTCAAAAGTCACTATTCCATTAGCTCACAAGATTCAAAAGTCACTATTCCATTAGCTCACGAGATTCAAAGGTCACTATTCCATTAGCTCACAAGATTCAAAAGTCACTATTCCATTAGCTCACGAGATTCAAAGGTCACTGTTCCATTAGCTCACAAGATTCAAAGGTCACTATTCCATTAGCTCACAAGATTCAAAAGTCACTATTCCATTAGCTCACGAGATTCAAAAGTCACTATTCCATTAGCTCAGAAGATTCAAAAGTCACTATTCCATTAGCTCAGAAGATTCAAAAGTCACTATTCCATTAGCTTAGAAGAATCAAAAGTCACTATTCCATTAGCTCACAAGATTCAAAAGTCACTATTCCATTAGCTCACTAGATTCAAAAGTCACTATTCCATTAGCTCACAAGATTCAAAAATCACTATTCCATTAGCTCACAAGATTCAAAAGTCACTATTCCATTAGCTCACAAGATTCAAAAGTCACTATTCCATTAGCTCACAAGATTCAAAAGTCACTGTTCCATTAGCTCACTAGATTCAAAAGTCACTATTCCATTAGCTCACAAGATTCAAAGGTCACTATTCCATTAGCTCACAAGATTCAAAAGTCACTATTCCATTAGCTCACGAGATTCAAAGGTCACTGTTCCATTAGCTCACGAGATTCAAAAGTCACTATTCCATTAGCTCACGAGATTCAAAAGTCACTATTCCATTAGCTCACGAGATTCAAAAGTCACTATTCCATTAGCTCACGAGATTCAAAAATCACTATTCCATTAGCTCACGAGATTCAAAGGTCACTATTCCATTAGCTCACAAGATTCAAAAGTCACTATTCCATTAGCTCACGAGATTCAAAAGTCACTATTCGATTAGCTCACTAGATTCAAAAGTCACTATTCCATTAGCTCACGAGATTCAAAAGTCACTATTCCATTAGCTCAGAAGATTCAAAAGTCACTATTCCATTAGCTCACAAGATTCAAAAGTCACTATTCCATTAGCTCACAAGATTCAAAAGTCACTATTCCATTAGCTCACGAGATTCAAAAGTCACTATTCCATTAGCTCACGAGATTCAAGAGTATTACAAAACTTCCATGAACAAACTGCTAAAATTCTTGAAAAATCTAAATAAATGACAACATAAGTAGACAATTCATATTTATAATTAGTGAACACGGTACACTTTAACTGCTTTTTAATACACTTTTAATCTCAGGAGATTTTTTTGTTTTTGGTTTTCCTAACACTTTGCGCCATACGTGGGATAACAATTATTTATTCGCAGTGTAAAATGTGACATGCATTAGTTTTTTGCATGTTTGTGCCATCATTAAAATGTAACATTTATTTACAGACCAATAAAACCATTATAAAATATCTCAATTGTCTGCTGTGTTTGGGGATAATTTACTAAAAGTGGAGAGTGCAAAATCTGGTGCAGCTGTGCAAAGAAACCAATCAGCTTTTAGTTTTCTTTTTGTCAAAGCTTAACTGAACAAGCTAAAGTTAGAAGCTGATTGGCTCCCATGCACAGCAGCACCAGATTTTGCACTCTCCAGTTTTAGTAAATCAACCCCTTTGTGTCTTTCCACATCTTCATCACATTTAAAGTGATAGTAAACTCTCCTTTTATATTTTTACCTACAGGCAAGCTTATAATAAAGTTTAAACCTAAAATATAACCCAAAATCTAAGAGAATTATACACCAGAAAATAGCAGCTGGACACCGTACCCTGATACCA
The DNA here is from genome assembly GCF_062004578.1 of Staurois parvus. Lineage (NCBI taxonomy): Eukaryota > Metazoa > Chordata > Amphibia > Anura > Ranidae > Staurois > Staurois parvus. The sequence continues at coordinate 659,483 of NW_028318830.1, forward strand.
GGCACCTGTACAAATAAAGTGCAGCGCTTAAAAAAATTAAACAAAATTCATAGACAATGTGAAAATAATGTTGAAAAATAATTGGTAATTCATCTCAAAATGTTAAAAAGTGAAGTATCAAATGTTGAGATGAAAGCAGCACAGTCCCCAAATGCCGTGGTGAGATAAGAAGTCTTCCAAGGATAGCCAATGTGACACCAACCACTTGCATGCAAGGTTTACCAGAAGATATGTGACCCCATGCTAAGAGTGGTCAGTCTGCGCTTTTATAGGTGACATCCAGGAAAATGGACAGTAAGAATCATCATCTGGACACCCAAAGAGGAGTCTGATAATCCTCCCAAACCAGTCTCTTTATATATGATGGTGTAATTTATGATGAAACGCATAGGGTAGAGCAACGCACACACACTACCATGCATGGGCTACCGTCCAGCAGCCATTTTGGACGCTGGAAAGATCTGTTTGTAGTGCTTGCATACGCTGAATTGTGACTTTTACCGTGTGAGTGAATTTTATATTTCAATAATTTTTGGATACTTGATCATTTTACACTATGTGGAGAAATCTTTTATTACATGTTTGACGTCACAAGCTCTGGTCTCATACAACTCTTTTGGAGTGGTTAGAGATAGGGAGATAAATTTGAGAGGATTATCAGTCTCTTCTTTGGGTGTCCTGATGATGATTCTTACTGTCCATTTTCCTGGATTTCACCTATAAGGGCGCAGACTGACCACTCTTAGCAGGGGGTCACATATCTTCCAGTAAACCTTGCATGCAAGTAGTTGGTGTCACATTGGCTATCCTTGGAAGACTTCTTATTTCACCACAGCATTTGGGGACTGTTTTGTTATGATCTCACCATTTGATACTTCACTTATTAACATTTTGAGATTAATTACCAATTGTTTTTCAACATTATTTTCACATTGTCTATGAATTTTGTTTAATTTATCTAAGCGCTGCACTTTATTTGTACAATATAATAAAGTTTACCTGTAGCTAAAATGAGTATCTTCAAAACGTGTACCATTTAGGAGATATTCTACAGAGCAGCAGCCGGTGACATCTCCGGCTCCTGCACTCTGAAGGAAGTCATACTATTTTACAAAGTTAATTTTTAATTTATATTCTTTCTTACAAATTATTTTTATTTGTAGACCTGCATCTATCACCATGCTTATAATTTTATTACATAATCTACTCAGTTTCTTTTTACTCATAAATTATTTCCTTACATTATTTATATAAAGGGGGTTAGGTGAGGCCTTCATCTATTCCATGTGGACTTTGCGGGGTTGACTTACTAAAGGCAAATATTCTGTTTACTTTGCAAGGGAATATGTTGAAGATTCACTCTGCAAAGAATACCCAATTACATGCAAGACAAAAAAACAATATTTTTGCTTGCACATGATTGGATGATGAAAGTTAGCAGAGCTTCACCACAGTCACTAAGCTAAGGGAAATTCCCTTGCAAAGTGAACAGCCTTTTTGCTTTTAGTAAATCAACCCTTGTGAGTTCACCACATATATCCATTACGCTTTTGTGCTATAACAATTGATTACCAAGGTTTCCACTTCTGGGGCCTAGTTGTAACTTTTGAAGGACCAAAATTTGTTAACCACTCCACTTATGCTTTATGTTTTTCTACATAAGGTAATGAGTGTATCCCCTTCCAGTTTCACATCATTTATGTGCTCCAGAACTCTTCTTCTCAGTTGACTAATGGTCTTTCTTATATAAAGAAGACAGAAACATTTGCATCATATATTAGTCCTAGTATATTTCTGTTATTATGTGCATCACATCTTATGTGAACACAAAAGAAAAGCAATACCTTAAATAAATCTAAAGTACATATAATGAACAATGTAAATGCTTAAAAACCACATTTAACTGGAACACAAGTTGTTTAATTGCACAGTATTAGGAGTGTGTTCAGAACAGTTTATGAATGGTGCACTTTCGATTGGATTATGATTGTCTTTGGTTTATTATTGTACAAGGAGTACACCCAAATAGCAGCAGCTGGGCTTTAATTTATTTCCTTCCATTGCATGCTATGAGGATCATAGGGAAGATGGCCGCCGCACTGTTATTATATGCGGGACTACAAGAAAATGGCCGCCAATCAATCATGTATTACTATAAGGATAGTAGGGAAGATGGCCGCCGTAATGTTATCATATGTGGTACTACAAGTAAATGGTCGCCAATCAATCATGTGTTACAGACTATATATGGAGTATACGATCTGCCCCCCTATTATCCCCTGATGAAGTCATGTGATGGCGACGCAACGCGTTGGGCATAGTTGGAGGCAGACCACAACAGGAAGTGATACATGCGAAGGCTGGATATGGGAATACAAATGCATTTTTATGCTGTTTTTATGTAAGTGCAATAGCTGCAATAAATGATTTTGGTTTTAAAATTTAATGCACCATATGAATCATTATTTCTTGCATGTGTGAACGAGTTGATGCAGCTCATCACAGGTAGAAGGGGTGCTTCTGAGGTGAGTAAGCATCTAAGAGGAGAAGAGGTGTATGGAGTGTTCATGAGGAGTGGAGGAGAATAACGGAAATATATTCATATATGCTATTCCAACGAGCATTGGAGGTGAGATTTCTGGGAGCACTTTGGTGGCACTAGATTGCACAAAGTGGATTTTAAGCATGAGCACTTTGAATATCATTGATATCATTGGTGTTGGACATTTATGTGATATGATGGACTGATTTAATGAAGTCAAACTTGTTATTCACATCTTGTTTGTTAAAGTTATATTTATTTTTTGCATAAAAGTGATATATATTTATGTGTATATGCTTGAGCAAGCAGCACTACATCATTTGTTTATATATTTTGCATACACTATGTGAGAACACATGTAATTGTTAGCCGCGGCACACATTTATTGACACATTGAGGCACTATATTGAGTTGGCGCAGGAGTTTTTCACCCATCCTGTGGTTTGTAAATGACTCAATCTGTACCAAAGAGCCATCCTTTGGATTCTTTAATTGCTTTACTGTGGGAATGTATTGACATGCCCTATAAGGTTCACAATGATATGATCCTTTCAGTGATCTGCATAGCCGGTTTTTCAGTCTATCTTCATTTTTTTCATTTCAAGATTTCTGTGTACCAGTCTGTCTCATAAATGTCTCCTTCTACAGTAGGTTGTTTATTCAATACCAATCTTAAAAGGATTGTAAAGGCTAATTTAAAAAAAATAATAATAGGAATCAGGTTTATACTTACCTGCTCTGTGCAATGGGTTCTTCTTCTCAGGTACCCTGGAGGTGCTCCTGGCTCCTCCTCTACTCAATGTGCCACCATCAGAAGACGCTTCCTATGGTAGAACACCTGCGGGCTCGATCCCCAGGTGCACCCCCTGCTCTCTCCTCACAGACTGTGATTGACAGGAGCAGGAGCCAATGGCTCCTGCTGCTGTCTCTGAGCCAGTGAGAAGAGAGAGAGATACAGCAGTTCTGCTGCTCTTAGGCACATTGCTGGACCGAGATCAGGCTCTGGTAAGTATTTGGGGGGGAGCAAAACATGAAAGGTTTTTAATCTTAATGCAGATAATACATTAAGATAGGCATGTCCAAAGTCCGGCCCGTGGGCCATTTACGGCCCGGGGGTCGGTTTAATACGGCCCTCCAACAGCCCTCCCTGCTCTATGTAATGTGGCCCTCCCACGGCCCTCCCTTCTATGGGAGACAGTCTTCTGCTTGAGAGCAGAGGGCAGTGCGCATGCGTGACTGCGCCGCGCTGGGAGCGACAGAGGGCGGTGACGTCAGGGCCGGGCTTCCAGCGTGAAGTGTGTTTCTCTTCCCCTCCCGGCTGCCGAGCAGAGACTTCAGCTCCAGCTACCTTTTTCACCCTTCACATTAGTGCAGGTAAGTTTTTTTTTAATTTACTTTCAATACATTGTGAAAACTCAGCTGTCAGTTGATCTTAATGTTATGAAATGAAAAGTATGTCGTTTGCAATTAACTTGGCATAAAATAATTTATTTGCATTTAATTGTAATGGTTTAAAAAATGTTCGGAAAAATGTTCGGCCCTCCACCATGTTCACTTCATCTAATCTGGCTCTCTTTGAAAAAAGTTTGGACACCCCTGCATTAAGGTAAAAAAAAACTTTAGTCTTTACAACCACTTTAAAGGGTTAGTTCACCTTTACCAAAAAAAAACATAAAAAAGATAAGGGATGTCTGTAGATTAAAACAAGCTGTGCAGTTTTAACCTGAGTTGAATAATGACCTTGTTATAGGTGTAGGCCATTGATGTACCTCATGAAACATGACTGAAAACCCCCAGGATCTTGTGAGGACATTGCTAAGTGCCATTACTTAACTTTAGTCAAAGCTGCACCGTTTTTTTTTCTTTTATTCTACATATGCCCCTCATACACTATTGTATAAAAAAATGTATCATTATTCTAATCAAATTATTTTTTTTCTTTTTGCCCAATAATATGCTGTCTTCAGTTTTCTTTCTGGCTACCCTACTGTATATCCTTGAACCAAATCCAAGGAAGTTCACATTCCTTTATGAATTTCCCTGTGTGGAACAGTTCCTATTTACTTTGATGAACTGTCCTACTGTTTAACCACCCTTGAAGGGAACTGGGTGGTGGTTTTCCCAATGCAAAAAGGTATTAGCTTATGTTGGTTTCCTGTATGTTTTTGTTTGTAAGCTTCCATTTGATTATCTTTATATTGTTAGATCAAATAAGTTCAGTTTGTCTCTTTGTATTTCACTTTTGAAGAATATCTCTATGCTGATATTAGTTAATATCTTTATAAATTCTTAAAATGTTTCCATTGTTCCCTTTTATAATATAAAAATATCATCGATAAAACAAACCCTCAGTGATTATAAAGATTGTATATCAATTCGTCTCTGTGTCTCTGTTCCTCATAAATGATATAATTGTGAAGGAAATAATTATGTTTGAGATCAAAATTTAACAGATCCAAAAATGTTGTTCTTAATAAATTACCCTTTTTTCAAAAAGGAGCCACAAGCCTCTAAACCTAGATTATGCTCTATATTGATGTAGAATGTCTCAGCATCTAGACTTGCAAGGAAGTTATTTTCCTCATTTATTAACCACTTGACCTCCAGAGGATTTACCCCCCTTAATGACCACGCCTCTTTTTGCTACTCGGCGCTTCACTAATTCAACTGATAATTGCGCGGTCATGCAATGCTGCACCCAAACGAAATTTACGTCCTTTTTTTCACACAAATAGAGCTTTCTTTCGGTGCTATTTGATCACCTGTGTGCTTTTTATTTTTCACGCTATAAACAAAAAAAGGCCAAAAATTTTGAAGAAAAACAATATTTTTTAATTTCAGCTATAAAAAATATATAGTAAACTCAAAGTTGGTTATAAATTTAGGCCAAAATGTATTCTGCTCCATGTTTTTGGTAAAAAAAATCCCAATAAGTGTATATTGATTGCTTTGTGTGAAAGTTATAGCGTCTACAATCTATGGTATAGATACTGCAATTTACGCCATTTTTTTTGCTATACATCGCTGCACTAGTTTAACGGACAATTGCGCGGTCATGCAATATGGTACATAAATGAAATTTACATCCTTTTTTTCCCCACAAATTGAGCTTTCTTTCAGTGGTATTTGATTGCCTGTGCGGTTTTTATTTTTTGCGCCATAAAAAAAAAGGCTGACAATTTTGAGGAAAAAAAACAATATTTTGGACTTTTTGCTATAAAACATGTCCAGTAAAAAAAAAATTAAAAATCAAATTTAGTCATAAATTTTTGCCAAAATGCATTCTGCGACATGTCTTTTCTAAAAAAAAAAACCCAATACGTGTAAATTAATTGGTTTACGTGAAAGTTATAGTGTTTACAAATGGCGGGAAAGATACTGCGATTTTTAGGTTTTTTTTATACTAATAATGGCGGCGATCAGCGACTTATGGCGGCGATCAGTGACTTATGGCGGCGATCAGCGACTTATGGCGGGACTGTAGAGGACATTCTGACATTGGGGGGTACTGACTTGGGGTCACTGACATCCCCAGTGACACCAATACAGTGATCAGTGCAAAAAAAAAAACACTGACACTGTACTAATGGCACTGGGGAGGAAGGGGTTAACTTTATTTTTCAGGGAAGGGTTATCTGAGTGAGGGGAGTGTTTTACTAGGGGGCGGGGGTGTGTACTGGATGGGGACAGGCTGATCGGGAGAGAGACTCTTCTGTCCCGATCAGCTTGTACTTGAGCTGTCAGGGAAGTGACAGAAAGCACAGCTACTGCAGCTGTGCTCTCTGTCACTGATTGCTGCCGATCGCCGGGAGATAGCCGGTAAGGACCGGCTGTGACCCAGCGACTTACATCCGCGGCTGTGATCGGCGGGACAGGTAGGGCGGCGGCGCGCCTCGCGCGCGCCCCCTACCTGTTTACAATACACACGTTTTAAAAAACGTGGTTTTGCCTGCCCGTGCCACCCTGCCAACGTATTTATACAGTGGCTGGGCGGCATGTGGTTAAAGAAAAAAACTTTTGAATCTTTTATGTACGGTAGATGTGTTTTCACAAATGCCCTCATATTTGTAGCCATATATCTGTATGTCATATTTTAGACATATATGTTGTGAGAACTAGACATGTGTGGTTTCGTTTTTTCGTAGAGTGCTAGGGGTCCTTCATAGCCTGCTGGAAGGCTGCTCCAACTAAGTGCCACCTGGAATGATGTAGGCTTCTGGGTGGCATCAGCTACGTATCTATGGTACAAATGCAAAAGAGGTATAGTTAGCTTAGGGAGGTTTCTTTAGAATTAGGTTTCTTGAAAGTACAGTTATCCTTTAGCCCCTCTTAAGAAGCATACATTGCAGTAATGTGCATTTTACTGAGTGTTACCTAAACGCATAGTAACAGACAATGTAATGCTATTCATTTAGAAGTAGAGTACTTTAGAAGACGATTTGGTGCCAATGTACGTGCACCGCAGTGTACCACAACACCTGTACCTTGCATTGTGATGTGCTACACAAAAAAGAAGTGTTGATCTTTTTTTTCTTACATTGCTGTGTGTTGGCAGATCAGTTTTGACTAACTGGCTGCCTGAATGCATTAACATTAACATGAAAAACACTGCACATGAACATGTAACATACTGCAATGCAACAACGTAGCGTGAAGGGGTCTTGTTGCTGGCAGGGGAAGGCTTGCTGCCAGAATCTGTCCATCAGCTCCACTGTGGTGTCACCGCTCACCACCACGTCATCCCCACTGTGCCTAGCCCACCCTTTTAACTACCATATCTATAAGCCTCTCACCACTGTGACATGCCAACATCTTTTCCTGTAAGGGACCGCCCGGCGGTACCACTAGCACTCCACCGATCAGGCGTCCCCAGCGCACGGAATCTAAGCCCCAGAGTACTTGTTCACCAGGGCCCCTGATGGTGGGGATGGACTTGGAGTACCCTGAGACCAGGTCGTGGCTACTGAGGACACCCGTCAGTGGTAGGGGTATTCGCCAGGGGCTCCCACGGGGAAGAGCCTGATATGAGGAGGTCGGGAGACCCCGTTGGGATGGATGGATGGCAGAGCACGTACAGGGTCAGGCAGGCCGGGTCGGTAACTATGGGGACGGTGCGGAACAAAGCAGCGGGCAGAGAATAGTCGGGTCACACGCCAGGTCAGCAACAGGTCAGGTCCAATAGGGGGCATCCAGGAGAGAGGTCAGGCAAAGCAAGGGTCTGGGCAGGAGAATACAGCAGGGTCAGGTCAGCTACTTACAAGAAACAGGTTTGCAAATACAGGATACAGGATAGACCAGAAGGCACTGAATGACAGCTCAGGGCCGTTTAAATATCGCGCCCTGCGCTGTCATTGGTGCCTGGCGCGCGCCCGCGGTCTCTACTGCGCATGCGAGAGCTCGATCGCCACGGTCGGCCAGGCCCTAGTGCCCGTGTCCCTGCACAGGGCGCTGCACTGCGCCTGCTCCGAGACCAACGCCTTCTCCTTGGACACCCATCCTCCTCCCCTGCTCTCAGAACCCCTCCCACATGCCTTCACTTTACTCCCCACTGCACTTATGGCCATCTCAGTGCTCATTGTCACTGTTTTTTCTTTATGCTAAATATGAAATATTGGATTTTTTTTACAATTTTCAGCTAACAGATAGAGCTTTGGGCTTCTCTTACCATGATAAGACTACCTGCTTTGCTGAAAGCTTAAAGGGGAGATCCACCCAAAAGATGAAGTTCTGCTTTAAGGCCTCATCTCCCACTTCCCGCTAAGGAATGGCATGTTTGGGCGGCGGAGAGTGGGAAAGGGTATCCGATCTTGACAGGTACCCGCTCCCACTTATGCTGCGACTGCCTAGGTGATGAGAAGTGGAAGTTGCCCCCCTCCCTCCTCGTAGTCTTCTGGGACATGTGACAGGTCCCAGAAGACTATAGGACTATTCACAAGGTGCAGCGCTACTCGCATGTGTGCAGTGGGGACCCGGCTGTGAAGCCGCATGCTGTCACAGCCGGGTGCCCACGCTTAAAATGCCAGCGCCAGGGAGAGAGGACAGTCAGTGCGGTGAGGACACTAGATCGAGGGACATGTGAGTGTCTGTTTTTTAAAAATCAGCAGCTACAATTTTAATTGTTTACGTTTTACCACTTTAACCTCCCCGGCGGTATGATTATTTCAGATTTTTTGTGCTGAAAGCGGTACATTTTTTTGCATGGAAATATGTAGTTTTTTATTGTAGGCTGTAATTTTTAGGAATAACTCACTGAAATCTGTCTGAACAAGAGTCTAGTAAACATCCCGGGGAGGATAAAACTTGAAGCACAAAATCATAAATTATAATTTATATAAATAATCATAAAAAATAATAATATAATAATAATACATTTAATTCAATAATATAATCAAACCAAAAACACTGAAATGTGAAATACAGAGGCAAATTCGCACATCGCTGAGCAAAGTCGCAAAATCGTTTTCAGTGTCTGATGACGAATTTCCCCCACGAATCATTATCACTCAATTCTGCAAGTGGTTCTGATTTACTATCGCTGTTCTCTAGCCGGTCTAAAACCGCTTTTGACGTAAAGGGACGCTTTTTGGACGCCATGGACGTTTCTCAGTTTCCAGGCAGAAAGAACTGTCAAAATGCAGGCAGGGCGCCGGACAAAGCACTCGGGACAAAATGTATGTGAAATGCATTGAAACAGCAATGACAGCAAAAATGAAATTTTTAAAAAATTTCAAATTTGCCGCCGGTTCCGGCGCCCGTACGTCCTGACGTCACAGGGACCGGAACACGGAAGCCGGATGCCGGCATCGGCCGGAGGAGATGGCTGGGGACGCTGCAGGGGACACATCGTGGGAGCGGAGTGTAGCTCGGGGTTACCGCTCTTGGTACTCAAATTTTACCCCGAGCTACACTCGGGAATACCGCTAAGGAGGTTAACAATTGAGCTCAAATTACACAGCTGAATTATTCATAGGAATACCTTTTTTATTCTCTCTCCCCCCCCCCTTTTCTGTCTTAGCATGAACATGATCGTCTATTTACAGGGCCAAATCTTGGGGGGTACAAGGGGAGGTGGCCATGTGTTCGGATGTTCATCCATGACTATTATGACCGGTGTATGGATGCTGCTGCACTATATTACCGCTCATGTTGACATGTGAGTTGTGAAGGTTTCTTGTTTTAAGAATTTTGTAATAATCATAATTGTATTACTAATGTTGAATATATGTATCTTCCAGCTACGGCATTGGACTTCTTTGCCTCCAACTCTTTCCTGAGGAAGCTAATATAAAACGCGTCAACCTCTGGAGGACTTAGATGTCATAATAAACATCATTTATTGTCATTTATTGGGCTAACTAGCTAAATACTGTTTTTTATGGTAAAAATTTTTTGGAAGATATGTTTCAATATACATGTTTTATACAGTAATATGTGGTTGTCCGTTTTCTGTACCAGTAAAGTCCCATTCGTTTTTTGTGGATCTTCATACGATAGATTAGGGATGAGCTACGTTTGCAGTCTGGTTTATATAATGACTTATCAAACTCTCCTTGCTTTCGAAGGCTTTGTTTAGAGTTTCAGTTAGAGAGAAATGGTCTGAAAGGAAACCACTACTGCTGCGCTCGCTCTTTAGAAAAACCATAAGGCTCTGCAATTCATCTGTCATGGGTGCTCTCTGTAATAAATGTTTATTGGTAAAATAAAGATTTTACACAAAAATTAACAAATGTCAATATATTGTAAAATGTAAAACAATTAAAACGGATTTGAGACTAAAAATGTATTCTTGCATTACTGTGCAACAGTAATTTTTCCTTTTTTTCTTGATTCCACAATACAATTTATGTTGCAGGACGCAAGATTAGTATTATTACTGCCTTTAATTTATACACAGAAAACTTTATGCCATTCCCTAAAGTACTCAAATAAAAAATGGCTGGTTCTCTTTAAGGATTGACCTACATAATTAAAATATACAAATACAAAACTACACAAAAATGATTACATCATCATAAATGTTCATGATCAAATTCCAACATGTGCAAAAAGTATATTCCACAAAAGTATTCCATACACATAAAATCTGTGTCAGTGCAGTCTGAGGAAAGTTCCCAAAATGGATCCATGATTGAATCTTAATACAACAAAAATAGCACTCAACTCCCGCTACCACAACCCCAACAAGTCACTTAGCATTTCTTCCCCTGAAGTACATAAGTAAATGAAATAATAATAAGCAAACTTGACTGAAAATAAATAAAAATAAAGAGTCCCATACACCTAGAGTCCAAATAAAGTCCAAATTAAAATCCAAATCCAAAAAATTCTTGCAGGTGATTTCACAATAAATCTTTATCCCAGAATAAGATTGATGGTATACTCCAGAAGATCCTCCAGGGATCCCTGTTGAAAAAGTCCGGATGTGACGAAACGCGTCCGGGGCACGTGACGTGGTGACGTATTGACGTTTTTCCGGAAGTGCCGTGGTGGCCATTTTGGGTTCTGGAACACGCGGCTGTTCCGACCCTGGAGACTTCCATTCTTTGCCTGGCTCTCTTTCAGAGGGGTATGGCCATATAAAGAGAGTTACCGCTGAGGAGTGGGGTTATCTTGGACTATCTCACTATATGGAAGCTGATTTCATCAAATTTTAATGTAAGTTGCTACAATAAAATATGTTTGTCATCTAACACATATACTGATCCCTGGTCTGTTTATGAGATCTATGGGAAGTGTTTGGAGAAGATGGTAGAACAATGTTTGGAGGCAATCTCATCTTTATTATGGATCCTATGCTGATTTTATCTATGTTAGGGTAATTATGCACTTTTTATATTGTTTGCAGTGGAGTTACTAATTGAGTTGTTGGAGTCCTGATATTTCACGATTGCTGTGGCACTTTAGTTTGCATGTGACACGTGTGGCACTTTATTATATTACCTGGGGTAATACACTATGTTTAGATTTTTTATTTGAGGTATATGAAGATCTTCTGGCGTATACCATCAATCTTATTCGGGGATAAAGATTTATTGTGAAATCACCTGCAAGAATTTTTTGGATTTGGATTTTAATTTGGACTTTATTTGGACTCTAGGTGTATGGGACTCTTTATTTTTATTTATTTTCAGTCAAGTTTGCTTATTATTATTTCATTTACTCATGATTGAATCTTAACACGGTGGTGTGCAAACTTTACCAAGGGGTATTGCCCCCTATCTATAGTGCATAGAGGAATAATTTAGTGTCCTCCAAGTATTTATTTATTAGTGCAAGTATAGCGCTTTTTATTCCATTTATTAATAAAAGAATTAAAAATCTCACATCTGCAATGCATGAAAACTGTTTGTATAGGCACATAAAGTTTCAATCAACAGTGTTGCTATGTGGTGACACCAGCGTGTCCAAGACTCCGCTCAATGTGTTTTCTCAAAAATCAACATTATTACAGTCCTTATTAACATTTTTTATTCTTTATAACTACTTATCTGAAAAGAGAGTTATTATAGTGAATATATTATTAAAAGCCTCATTTTTAGTAATGCAGACAATACTGTATAGAGGAGCAGCGACAGTCTTTTATTAAGTAAGAAAAGCTTCTTTTTTTATTGATTGTGGTTTTTCATAATTTTTGGCCATGTGTTGCCAAGTAATGCAACATCTAAAACAGATACATAACAAAACAAATCAAATGATAATAATCTGAGATTTACACGTTGCATGTATTTTCCTCATGGATATCAATTTACTTTTTGATGTATTAGACATGCTGAAATTAACTGGTTTGGAGGCAGAGCACGAAATATCTATCACTATTTGTTGGCATGGTTACTGCTTTCAAAGGCAATAATGAAGACACAGCTGCTTTTCCATTGCCCATTTCCTATTTTTACCAACAAAAAACTTGATTCATGTAAATAGATGAAAAGCAGTAACACTCATCATCAAAGGCAAAGGCCATTCTGCCACTTATTATCTGAGATGACACAAAGTCAATTGTGAATATTTTTATTCATTTAGAGATTGCTTCACATGATGCAATATCACTCTTCGGGGAATGCCTGACAAGGGCAGACATTTTAAACGATACATATTTTTCAAATTGAGAAGGAGAACTGTGAAAAATGGATGGGCCATATGGCAGTCAGTTGTAACTCAAGTGAAGTCACAGTCAATGTAATGGACCACCTGACAGCACCTCTATCAGTCCCCTGATAGAGCCTCCCCAGAGTGCGGAGTCTAAGTACCGGAGCACTTGTTCACCAGGGCCCCTGATGGTGGGGATGGACTTGGAGCGCTCCGGGGCCAGGTCGCAGCTACCGGGTATCTCTACCAGAGGTAGAGGAGTCTGCCAGAGGCTCCTGTGGGTTAAGAGTCTGATGTGAGGGAGCCCGGGGATCCCTGAGGGATGGATGAGCAAGATCAAACAGGCCGTGTCGGTAACTAGCGGGTCGGTGCGGTACAAGACGATAGGCAAAGGATAGTCGGGTCACATGCAGGGTCAATACCAGAAGATCAGATCTATAAGGGAGCATCCAGGAGCAGAGTCAGGCAAGCCAAGGGGTCAGGACAGGAGAAGGCAACAAGGTCAGACAGTCCAGATCAGAGTACTCACAACACAGGCAACAGGATACGCAAAGACCATTCGGCAACAAGTGTCTGTTCAGGGCTGGTTTAAGTAGCCCGCCCTGCACCTGGCAGGGGCAGCCTAGGTCCTAGTGCCTGCCCAGTACTGTCATAGACAACGGGTGCACCTGGGTCCTAGTACCCTGCTGCCTGCATGTCTTGACAGACACCTACGCATGTGTAGACCATGCGTCACGATGGTCCCTGACAGTCAATATCGTGTTATCTCTGTATTATGATGTATAAATTGTGATGTATAAGACATTGTGAAAAAGGTGACACAAATTCCAGCTGCGATGTGTAATAGTTCACAGTAACCAGTAAAATGTAAAGTACAACTAAAGGCAAAACTTTTTTTTATTTTACATAGAGTGCAGATGGATTAGAACACCTGTCCGGTTTTTATTGCTGCCGGTGTCCCTGTTTACCATTATCATGGAAAGCAAAATTAAAATAAAATCTAAAATTTTGGGTTGTCCCCAGAACAGAAATAATGGGGATATCTTCCAATGGGAACACTAGTCCTGTTAACCCTAGTGACAACCACAAATCCCCTCACTTTAGAGCAGTGGTTCTCAACCTGTGGGTCGCGACTACTTTGGGGGTCGAACGACCCTTTCACAGGGGTCCCCTAAGACCATCAGAAAAAACATATTTCCGATGTGTAAAGAGCAGCTACTGTGTAGAAAGCAGCTGCTGTGTTGGAAAGCAGCTACTCTGTATTGGAGGTAAAACGACATTCATGAATTATAATTACTGGGTAAATCATTTTATGGTTGGGGGTCACCACAACATGAGGAACTATATTAAAGGGACACGGCATTAGGAAGGTTGAGAACCACTGCTTTAGAGGGATTTTCTCTCATTTCCTGTTTTGGCTATGGCACAGGACGTGAAGGAAGATTCCCCCATAGATGGCATAAATAAATCTTACAGGGGTTATCATACTCCGTTATGCTATTGAAAATTGAACACAATTTGAATTTTAAAACTTTAATTTGACTGTAATTACGGATAACATAACGGATATAATAAAATATGTAATATAAGAGGTGATTTTTGATTGGTTATTATAGGGTATCAAATTCTGCTCAGTAGTTCCTTGGACACCCTAAATGCCATTTTATTGAATATTTTCTGTTGGGCTGGGCTTATAATATGGTACCACATCCTATGAAATCACACCAACTATCTTGCAGCATTCTGCACAGCAGCTCACTACATAGGTTGGTACCTCCTCCCCCACCCAGAAAAAACAGCGCCATATATCTGACAAGTATTTTGCCAACCAGACAGATTTTATGTTTCAATATTTTTATTGAGTTTTCAAGGATAAACATGGAAGAACAGGGAAAAGAGATAAGGTTAAATCATACAACATTACAGTAGACAAATATGGTTGATCAGTTTGTTGTAGATCTGCCCTCTGGGCAGATGGGGTATTAGTCTTGTTTAGCAATATCATCAGAGGTATTCGTGTGCCTTTGAAGGGCCTTGGTGGGGAGTTAGGGGGATTGGGGGGGGTGGAGAGGTGGGGGGGTAGGGTGGGGTGGGAGGAATATAACTGGGGAATTGAGTAGATACCAGTCTTAGTGCGGGGTGTGAGTTCATTTCCTGAGATGTCATCAAGGTTGTATATTACATTTAGGGTGGTTTAGCCATCGGGTCCACTGGAGATTGAATTTGTGATAGGAGGAAGTGTCAGGAATGGACTTGCCAATAGTGGTGGGACTCACCTGCCTTGTGGGTTGCAGTACCAGGGCTGGCCAGCGGGTGTTCTCAGCAATCAGAGACTCACCCCTGCAATCAGCCAAACACCTGAAGCTGATTGCAGGGGTTGTATTTAAGGAATGGCCAGACTCACAGTCAGGGCCTTGGTGTGTGTTTTTCCAAGGGGCCCCTGTACCTTGTATCCTGTATTCCTGTTCCTGTCTGACTTGTTGCCGACCCTGCCTGATCCTGACCTCTGCTGACTTCTCCTGCTTGATCCCTGGCTTGTGACCCTGACCATTCTCTGCCCGACCCTCTGTACCGCGCTGCCCGTGAGTTACTGAACCCAGCTTGTGACCCCGACCACTCTCCCGCCTGTTCCTGGTACTCCGTTTGCCCCTTTGCTACTGACCTGGTCTGCCTGACTACTCTTTGTATTGTATGTATTGTTATCGGTGGGTGGTTTGGTTTGTTTGCACTGTGTTTATGTTTAGTTTTGCACTGCGTTTTGTATTGTTAGTCTTAATAAATTATATTGTTTATACCATATCTGAAGCCTGCGTTTCCCTGTGTCAGTCCACACACCTCTGGTCATACCTGGAGCCCTGACAGGAAGTGTTGATTGCGGATAGTTTTTCCATTTGGCATTGAGTGTTAAGGTCTGTAATCAATGAGGTGATTGTGGGGGTATTGTTTGTGTTCCATAGTCTAGTAATATTAATGTTTGCTGCAAAGAGTATATGGGTATTAATTGTTCTGGAGCTTGGAGGGAGTTTCTCGATTCCAATGTGTAGGAGTGCTAGTGATGGGTTCGGGGCTAACGGAATTTTGTGTATTTCAGAAATTAACTGGAATATAGTATTCCAGAAGGAACGAAGTGATTTGCATGACCACAAAATGTGGATTGTTGAGCCTGGCTCACCACAGAGTCTCCAGCAAGTAGAGGACTGTTTCGGGTAGTAGATGGAAAGTTTGACCGGAGTCAGGTACCATTGGTGGAGTATTTTTAAGTATGACTCCCAGTGGAAGCTACATCGGGTGATTCTGAAGGTATTTTCCCAACACTTTAAAGTTATTTGGGTTGAGAAGATTTTCTACCAATTGGTTAGGGAGGTTGTTTGCAGAGTGAATTGTGAGTTTGTGAGGTGCGTGTAGAAAGTGGATATACCCCTACCCGGGTATCGGGGTTTGGTGAAGAAGGTGTAGGCTGTGGTTGGTATTATAGTATTGTGGGGTAGATTATTTGTTCATATACAATGAGCGATTCTGAGGTATGTAAAATTTTCAGCGGTAGGAATATTGTATTTGGATTGAAGAGTTTGGAAGGGATACATAGATTGGTTGGTGTAGAGGTCCCTTATGTTGGTTATTCCTTGTTTAGTCCATTGTGATAGATCCAGTGAAGAAATGAGGAAGTGTAGTACGTTGGTTGGGGTGGATATATGTTTGGTGACCAGACAGATTTTAAATGCAGCTGATATTTTGTTAGGTTCAGTAAAGCTTTAAAAGGCTAAAATGTTCTGAAAAATCAGATAAATATTCTGCCAAACCTCCATTTTATAGTATTAACGCTACTTTCCTGTAACAGCAGTAGTTGAGTAGCTCCAACTATGAATGCAAAGACTGAAAGGCACTGGAGTTTGGCCAAGTACAATCTGTAATCTAACAGGCCTGGTCAGATACATTGAGCTCATACCTTTATTGGGTTACAGATATAGGGATTTCACTTTGTACTTAGCAGGAGTGCTGGAAGTTCGTTGAAAACTACAAGATGACAGTCGCTAAAGCTGTCGGGACTTGCAGTTCATTTATTCACAGAAGTCTGTGAATGAATGACGCGGTTGTGTGGGCGGAGCCCCACGCGGATTTGCTGTTTTCAAATTTGACAGATAGTACAGGGAGACTTCTCCCCGTACTATCTGTCAGGTGTAGGGGGGGGGGCTGCAGGCGTGGCTGCAGCTATGGGAGCACATTTCATGTTCCACCCTATCAATGGGTGGAACATGTAACATGTTCCCAAAGGTGAACTGATAACCACTTCAAGTCTGGACACTTTCACCCCCTTCCTGCCCCGGCCAATTTTCAGCTTTCAGCGCTATCACACTTTGAATGACAATTGCGCGGTCATGCAATACTGTACCCATATGAATTTTTTAGCATTTTTTTTGAGACAGATAAAACTTTATTTTAGTGGTATGTATTCACCGCTGGGATTTTTATTTTTTTTGCTGTATAAATGAAAATGTCCAAACATTTTGAAAAAAAGTGTTTTTCTTATAAAATTTTGCAAATAAATAATCTTTCTTCATAAATCTTGGCCAAAATGTATTCAGCTATATTTTTAGTAAAAAGAAAAATAACCCAAATTAGTTTATAATCAAAAATTATACTTTAAAAAAATAATGTTTTATATTTTTATTTTATTTTTTTATATTATTATTTATGTTTTTTAACATACTGTCACCCTAGCAATACAGTGTCACCATAGTGACAATGTACTACTTGTGGGGGGTGATGAAGATTTTTTTTTTTTTTTTTTTTACACTGGCTGCTTATACACCCATAAAGGCTGTAAAAGCAATTATTTCTCCTTCTCTCTAGCTGCATTCTTGCAGCCATTGAGAAATACTGTAAGAGCGATTGATTGGTCACAGCTTGTCACATGGTACAAAGCTGTTGTGAATAGCCTTGTACCATTCACAGATTTCACACGTAGTAAGCAATGATGTCAGGAAGTGACATCGTGTTTACTACTATTCATGTGATCACTGATTGGCCTATCAGTGATCACATGATCGGGACCTCGTACAGAGGTCCCGTACAGCAATCGGTGGTACACGCGCTTCCAGGGAGCGGGCTTAGGCAGGGAATGCAGGTGGATATTTATAAACTGCCACCCGCTGCTGCACTGCTCCCGTCCGGCCGTTTATGTACATGGACCGGACGGGAAGTGGTTAAAGTGTATCTATGGTCAAAATTTTAAATCATATATTCATTTTCATATTTCATTTGTAGCCGATTTCTTTTAATCTGAACAATCTTGACATTTGTAAACCTACTTTAGGAAGCTCCCCGCACATTTACCCCTTGAATTCTGTGACACATATTCACTGTGACCTGTGAGCAGACACTGCTGTGTCACGCATTTCACAGAGCCTGCCTTCTGAACTCTGGAGGGTGAGGTGGAGATGTTAACAGATTTGTAGTTTTTTATATACTGCAGCATTATACCCAGCTTCTTAAAATCTGAACTGATTTATACGTTTTAAAACCTTTCTACTATAAGCTTGGTGTAAATATGATTATCTGTTATTATCTGTACATGAGAACTGCAAAGTATTACCACTTTTGTATACTGGAAGAGATTTGTACCATCTGTTCTGTATCTAAAAGTAGTGTATAACGGCCTATGTCTAATCAACATCACTTATATCACTGTGGACATTTAACCTCCCTGGCGGTATGATTATGTCAGGAATTTTGTACCAAAAGCGGTACCATTTTTTTGCATGGAAATATGTATTTTTTTATTGTAGGCTGTAATTTTTAGGAATAACTCACTGAAATCTGTCCGAACAAGAGTCTAGTAAACATCCCGGGTATGATAAAATTTGAAACACGAAATCATAAATTATAATTTAATAAATAATCATAAAAAATAATAATATAATAATAATAAATTTAATTCAATAATATAATCAAACCAAAAACACTGAAATGTGAAATATAGCGCCAAGTTCGCACATTGCTGAGCAAAGTCGCAAAATCGTTTTCAGTGTCTGATGAGGAATTTCCCCCACGAATCATTATCACTCAATTCTGCAAGTGGTTCTGATTTACTATCGCTGTTCTCTAGCCGATCTAAAACAGATTTTGACCTAAAGGGACGCTTTTTGGACGCCATGGACTTTTCTAAGTTTCCAGGCAGAAAGAACACACAAAATGCAGGCAGGGCGCCGGACAAAGCACTCGGGACAAAATGTATGTGAAATGCTTTGATACAGGAATGTTTTGCTATGAAATAATCGTTTTAAAAAAAATGTAATTTTTTTTTAATTTTTAAATTTGCCGCCGGTTCCGGCGCCCGTACGTCCTGACGTCACAGGGACCGGAACACGGAAGCCGGATGCCGGCATCGGCCGGAGGAGATGGCCGGGGACGCTGCAGGGGACACATCGCGGGAGCGAAGGACAAGGTAAGCGCTGTAGGGAATCCCTGAGCAACACCGCATGGTAAGCCTGAGTGTAGCTCGGGGTTACCGCTCTTGGTACTGAAACTTTACCCCGAGCTACACTCGGGAATACCGCCAGGGAGGTTAAGGGTCATCATGCACCTAACAATCTGAATGCACAATCTATGTACAATCAACTTAAAATTTACCAACATTGTGTAATATGAGGAAATATCTAATCTATGTAATCATTTTCTATCCAATCAGGCAGGCATTTGCACTGCATTGTTGTTGGTAGATTCATTCTCATAGATTCTTAGATTCATAGAAGATTATACTGTATAACCAGGTTGTAATGTGTATGATAAGCTGGAGCCATATCTATTTCTCAATTTAGGCATGCCAGCATTTTGCAGGAACACCCTTAGTTTGCTGTCTCAGACCTGGGATAAAATTTTTTGGGGGGATAAGTGGCAAAGTGACATTATCTTTAGCCCCACTTTATAGCTGTGTCTGAGTGACAAATAAGGGTTCTTTAAATGAGATTCTACCTATTGATCATGCATGCAAATGAACTTCTGGCAGTTTACATCCACTCTTCCTGTGTAAGATCTGAGCAGGGAACTCTGGCACTGCCCGAGGGCCCGGGGTCAGTAGGGGGCCCCATGAGATTCCCCTGGTACCTTTTCATAGGCTTTTTTTGAGTGTGGGCAAGGACACAGGGGCTCCATGATCCCCTATTGCCCGGGGGCCCCGTGAGTTTTGAGTCCGCCCCTGGATCTGAGACTCCACTTGAAAGGAGATAAGATGGATTCTCTCTAAGAGAGTGCCTATACTCTGAAGGGCCTTGGGTTGAAAGTGGGTCCTCCTACCATGAGCACACTGTTCTCAGATAGTTCCCTAACTTAAATCTTTCAAAAATACCTGCCCAGTAACTTTCCAAATGCATTATTAGGTAGAAAAATCAGAATGAAGGAATACCTAAATCAGTTCTTAGGCTCCTATAGCTTTTCCTAATGATTTCCAGGACCATTCACAAACTATGAGGCTTTTATGTTGCTAAGTTGCAGTTCTCTGATTCTAAATTCAGGACTCTTTGAAAAAACAAACAAACAACCGTGTACCTCTAGTAACCACATACAACCAGCACTAGAAGGGATAAGAAAAATAATCAAAGATTTACAACCCATCATAACAGAGGATGGAACTCTGAAAGAAATATTCCAGCAACCCCCAATACTGGCCTTCAGACAACCCCCAATACTGGCCTTCAGACAACCCCCCAATAGTGTCCTTCAGACAACCCCCAATACTGGCCTTCAGACAACCCCCAATACTGGCCTTCAGACAACCCCCAATACTGGCCTTCAGACAACCCCCCAATACTGGCCTTCAGACAACCCCCAATACTGGCCTTCAGACAACCCCAAATACTGGCCTTCAGACAACCCCCCAACCTCAGAAATAAACTAATCAGTAGGAAACTTCCTTCTGATGATGATGTCACAAATAATGGAAGCAAACCCTGCAATAGAAAACGCTGTAAACTGTGCAACCAAATCAATCCATCAAAAAGTGTCCGACACTCAAAAGGGATCTTCAATATCTCCGGATCACACAGCTGCACCTCCAGTCATGTTGTGTACCTTATCCAGTGCAGAAAATGCAGCAAAGGATCTTATGTTGGCGAAACAGGACAGAAGTTGCAAACAAGGATGAATCTGCACAGACATACCATCAAGGAACATAAAGAAGATGACCTCTGCACACCTGTGGGACACCATTTCACACAACCAGACCACACAATGGGAGACCTCAATATTTTAGTTCTTAAAGGAAATTTCAAATCCATTCAGGAAAGAAAAACTTTTGAACTAAGAATGATAATTCTATTTGACACAAGAGATAACGGCCTTAACTTGGACATGGGATTCCTCAACCATTATCCAACAGTTTTATGACTAGTAGCTGAAGCTTGACTCCCTCTGTGTGAGTGTAGTATCCCCTCCCCCCTCGCTTTTGCTGTATCTTATCTCTAGCCTCTTCTTTTTTTTTTTTTTTCATCCCTTCTAACATTCTGCTGAAACTTTGTGATTTGTACAGTACTGCTTGGACTTTGAAGAAGGGGACATACCCCGAAAGCTTGTCCTCAAAATTGTATGTTAGTGCAAATAAAAAAAGTATCACGGACAGTACTCAATTGTTTAGGACTCTTTGAAACACCTAGACTACGCCGCAGGAACACAACTTGTAAGAGGACCAAGCCCTCTAGGCCTCCAGGCCCTCTCAATGGGCACATAGTGTGCCTACCAGGGGTCTCTCTGACACAAGGAGGCCAGCTCGGATACCAGGGATTGGCTAGCTAACAAGACAGACAGAGCTCACTGCAAACCAACTCTATAATAGCACTTTTGAGTCCAATTAACAGAGTCTGGCATATAAAGTACTATAATACAAAGAACAACAGAGCAAAACATTCTGAAAAGCCTAAACAACATTTAACTACTTGACCTCTGGAAGGTTGTACCCCCTTCTTGACAAGGCCAAATTTATATACCGTATTTTTCGCTCCATAAGACGCACTTTTTTCCCCCCAAAAAAAGGGGGGGAAATGTCAGTGCGTCTTATGGAGCGAATATAAAGCGACCGATCCGATATTTCCGCCGCCACCATGTCAGAATACCGGGCCGGGCCGCTCAGCTGTTCTCTGCGGCAGGAACTCACCTGTTCCTCGGTCCAGCGCTGTAGTCTTCCCATGCCGGCATCTGTGACAGCTGGGTGCCCACTGCGCATGCGCAAGAAGCGCTGCGCTTTGTGAATGGTCCGGTGTCTTCTGGGACACATGACAGGTCCCAGGAGACGACGGGACCATTCACAAAGCGCAGCGCTTCTCGCGCATGCGCAGTGGGCACCCGGCTGTGAAAGCCAGGTGCCCACAGTATAGGAAGGAGAGCTCCGCGGAAGTGGAACTGTCAAATTCAGGTACCCGCTCCCCCTCCCTCCCTAAAGGTCTGCAGTGTCTGATCATCTGTACTGTCCGCAGTCTCTGGTCATCTCCTGTACTGTCTGCAGTCTCTGGTCATCTGTACTGTCCGCAGTCTCTGGTCATCCCCTGCACTGTATCCGCAGTCTCTGGTCATCCCCTATACTGTCTGCAGTGTCTGGTCATCCCCTGTACTGTCCGCAGTCTCTGGTCATCTGTACTGTCCGCAGTCTCCGGTCATCCCCTGTACTGTCCGCAGTCTCTGGTCATCTGTACTGTCCGCAGTCTCTGGTCATCCCCTGTACTGTCCGCAGTCTCTGGTCATCTGTACTGTCCGCAGTCTCCGGTCATCCCCTGTACTGTCCGCAGTCTCTGGTCATCTGTACTGTCCGCAGTCTCTGGTCATCTCCTGTACTGTGTCCGCAGTCTCTGGTCATCTCCTGTACTGTCCGCAGTCTCTGGTCATCTCCTATACTGTCTGTAGTCTCTGGTTATCCCCTGTACTGTCCGCAGTCTCTGGTCATCTCCTGTACTGGCCGCAGTCTCTGGTCATCCCCTATACTGTCCGCAGTCTCTGGTCATCCCCTGTACTGTCCGCAGTCTCTGGTCATCCCCTGTACTGTGTCCGCAGTCTCTGGTCATCTCCTGTACTGTGTCCGCAGTCTCTGGTCATCTCCTGTACTATGTCCGCAGTCTCTGGTCATCTCCTGTACTGTGTCCACAGTCTCTGGTCATCTCCTGTACTGTGTCTGCAGTCTCTGGTCATCTCCTGTACTGTGTCCGCAGTCTCTGGTCATCTCCTGTACTATGTCCGCAGTCTCTGGTCATCTCCTGTACTGTGTCCGCAGTCTCTGGCCATCTCCTGTACTGTGTCCACAGTCTCTGGTCATCTCCTGTACTGGGTCCGCAGTCTCTGGTCATCTCCTGTACTATGTCTGCAGTCTCTGGTCATCCCCTGTACTGTGTCCGCAGTCTCTGTCATCTCCTGTACTGTGTCCGCAGTCTCTGGTCATCTCCTGTACTGTGTCCGCAGTCTCTGTCATCTCCTGTACTGTGTCCGCAGTCTCTGGTCATCTCCTGTGCTGTGTCCGCAGTCTCTGGTCATCTCCTCTACTATGTCTGCAGTCTCTGGTCACTTCCTGTACTATGTCTGCAGTCCATTGGTTCAGAATATTTTTTTTCTTGTTTTTCTCCTCTAAAACCTAGGTGCGTCTTATGGAGCGAAAAATACAGTAATTTTTTCACGCAAATAGAGCTTTTCTTTTGTGGTATTTGATCAGCGCTGGACTTTTTATTTTTTAATATATAAACGAAAAAAGAGCAAAAAGTTTGAAAAAAAAGATATTTTCTCTTTTCTGGTAGAAAACATCCAATAAAATAATTTAAAAATTAATTTCTTTATAAATTGAGGCAAAAATGGATTCGGCTACATGTCTTTGGTAAAAAAGAAATCACAATAGGTGTATGTTATTTAGTCTGTTGGAAAGTTATAGCATCCACAATCTATGGGATATATATTTGAGCATTGAAAAATTTTGATGTACTGATGACCAATCTCATTTCTTGAGGCCATTAAAATGTCAGGACAGTACAATTACCCCCTTTTGGAAAGTAGAGAGTCTGAAGTATTTAGTAGGATGCATGGCAAGTTTTTCTGAAGTTGTAATTTTGTCACAATTTTTTGGAAAATAAAGAAATTAAATCAAATTAGTTTTTTACATACCATCACCAGCGCAGTACAGCATCATGATATGACTGGTGTGGGGATGATCAGGAACACTGACTGGTGACAGCAGGTTAACAAAAAAAAACTAAAAAAAAAGTTAAAATAATTTTTTGTTCATTATATATTTTTTACAATTTTTTGATTGATGGTTGATCAGGGTTTTTGGGGTTTTTTTTGTATTTTTAAAACATTTATTGCTGCTTGCTGGTACAATATAGATCATTGCACCAACAATGCTGTGAACTATCATGAAGGGGTTAAGTTCATGACAGCTCAGAATACTAGTGATTTGTGATTGGCTACAGCTAATCACATGGTACAGGGTGCTGTGATTGACCCAGGTACCCAGGTGATAGCTGTGGGCCAATCACAGCTCACTAGTAATGGAAGCAAACCTGTTAAGAATCACTTCACCTTTTTTGACATTGTGATTCATAACCGAGTACTGCAATCCGCATTCCACTGTGACCGGTGGATACAGAGGTCGTGGGTGGGGGGTTCCCCCCTGTGTCTGTACAGGGAAATCAAGGTACGGGTATGTCACTTTGCCTGTCCCTGCTGCCCACCCACAATAAATGTACTGTGGGCAGTCTGCAAGTGGTTAAATAAAGCAGGGCTTAGAGAACTCATTCCCATATAGACATGCCACCATAAATCATGGTAGGTGTCTATTTTTTAGTTCACTGTTGATGATCTTCATTTGGAAGTCTTGTGTTTCTGTTTGGAGGATTTACATTTATATCCTGTTTGGTGACCATGTTCTCACTGGGACAGGAGGGGAAAGAGATCCCTAAACAGAAAAACAGGTAATAGAGGTTCTAGACTTTCCTTATGCCACTTAAAATAAAGATGATGTTATAATAGTTCTGCCACTCTTAGAAATTCCTAAGAGACAAAATGTAGGGGTAATTTACTCGACTTGGCCACAGACAGCAATACAAAACTAGCAGAAGCCCTCAGACTTACCAAACCTATCTTAACCACTTGCCCTCCTGAGGATTTACCCCCCGTAATGACCACGCCTCTTTTTGCTACTCGGCGCTGCACTAATTCAACTGATAATTGCGCGGTCATGCAATGCTGCACCCAAACGAAATTTACGTCCTTTTTTTCACACAAATAGAGCTTTCTTTCGGTGGTATTTGATCACCTGTGCGCTTTTTATTTTTCACGCTATAAACAAAAAGAGACCAAAAATTTGGAAGAAAAATGATATTTTTTACTTTCAGCTATAAAAAATATATAGTAAACTCAAAGTTGGTTATACATTTAGGCCAAAATGTATTCTGCTCCATGTTTTTGGTAAAAAAATCCCAATAAGTGTATATTGATTGCTTTGTGTGAAAGTTATAGCGTCTACAAACTATGGTATAGATACTGCAATTTACGCCATTCTTTTGCACTAGTTTAACGGACAATTGCGCGGTCATGCAATACGGTACATAAATATAATTTACATCCTTTTTTTCGCACAAATTGACCTTTCTTTCTGTGGTATTTGATCGCCTGTGCGTTTTTTATTTTTTGCGCTATAAAAAAAAAGTCTGCCAAATTTTGAGGAAAAAAAAATATTTTGGACTTTTTGCTATAAAACATGTCCAGTAAAAAAAAAATTTAAAAATCAAATTTAGGCATAAATTTCTGCCAAAATCCATTCTGCGACATGTCTTTGCTACAAAAAACCCAATACGTGTAAATTAATTGGTTTACGTGAAAGTTATAGCGTTTACAAATAGCGGGAAAGATACTGGGATTTTTAGTTTTTTTGTACTAATAATGGCGGCGATCAGTGACTTATGGCAGCGATCAGTGACTTATGGCGGCGATCAGCAACTTATGGCGGGACTGCGGCGGACATTCTGACACTGGGGGGGAACTGACTTGGGGTTACTGACATCCCCAGTGACACCAATACAGTGATCAGTGCAACAAAAAAAAACACTGACACTGTACTAATGGCACTGGGGAGGAAGGGGTTAACTTTATTATTCAGTGAAAGGGTTAACTGTGTGAGGGGAGTGTTTTACTAGGGGGCGGGGTGTGTACTGCAGGGAACACCGCTGATTAGGACAGATAAACTATTCTCTCCCGATCAGCGTGTCAGGAGCTGTCAGGGAACTGACAGAGAGCAGAGCTACTGCAGCCCTGCTCTCTGTCAGTGATTGCCGCTAATCGCCGAGACATAGCCGGTAACGACCGGCTGTGACCCGGCGACTGACATCCGCGGCCGGGATCGGTGGGACAGGTAGGGCGGCGCCGTGCCGCGCCTCACGCGCGCCCCCTACCTGCTTTAAAAACACACATTTTAAAACGTGGTTTTGCCCAGCCGTGCTGCCCTGCCGCCGTATTTCTACAGTGCCTGGGCAGCATGTGGTTAAACAAAGATTACATTTTCTCCAACATTGGACTTAATATGCAGCTCTTAAGGCGGTTAATATGCTATTTTGACATAACTATTTCTGTCATACATATTATAGTGTGGTGTGTGTGTGGGGGGGGGGGTTGCTGTTTAACTAGCTAAAGTAATCTGTACCCTACACAAAACTCACCTCTACTGTTGCCCCCACTACCAACATATGAAGTAGTGTAGAGAAATTACTGGATGAAGAATCTGAATTTGGGAATCAGAATTTGACTGGATTGAATGCCAATTTCCTGGTCTCTAGCTTCCCTCAACAATAAAGGGAATGGTAGATTGAACCACTAAGAGCTGCAGGACAACCAGGAATCTGATACTCCTGAAGTATTGGATTGTTAAGATTCTTTATCTGGTGCTTTATCCGCACTACCGCAGTGATGAGTGGTGTGGGCAGCAGTTTTTCTTGACAGGTGATTTTTAGCAACAGTCTCTGTAAGTAAGCTTGAGGTGATTGTAGCCGTATTAGTGCATTTGCGACAGAAACAATTGAGTACTGTCCGTGATACTTTTTTTATTTGCACTAACATACAATTTTGAGGACATGCTTTCGGGGTATGTCCAAGGACATTCCCCGAAAGCTTGTCCTCAAAATTGTATGTTAGTGCAAATAAAAAAAGTATCATGGACAGTACTCAACTGTTTCTGTAAGTAAGCTGAAATCTAGTTTCTGTGGAAGAAACACAAAGGAAACCACAGCCATGAAATCTTCTCTTTTTATCAATGAAAACTACACAATAAAGAATCCTAAATATACCATAAAACCTAAAAGAAAATAATTGTGTGTGCTTGATTACTTGCCAAAGGAACTTCCTATGTGTTGTCAGGAATAAAGTATTTCACAGTGCCATTCTTAACATCAAAGAACACTTCCTGAGCACTTGTGCTTTTGTACTCATATTCATGGTTGAATAATTATATTTTGCCTGTCATCTTCTTAAGGGCCATGGCCTTGATTTATTAAAGCATGGTAAAGTGATCAGAACTACTGTTTAAATTATTTTCAGAGTTTGCAGTTTAATTAGCACAGAAGTCTGAAATAATACCAGAAAAATAAAGATGCTCAGTGATAATTTAAATGTTAGTAGCACATTATAATAATTATTGACAGTTTCTGTTTGCTTACTTTGCCCCGTCAGCTTTTTCTTTCCCCTCACTTCACATCTCCTAGCAGAGCTGCCCTGTACTTCTAGCCAGAAAGAATACACCGCCCATAGATACTGTCGGTAGTCTTCTGCATAAGGACTATATTTCCCCTGATCCCTTGTGGCCAGCACCTTTGCACATAAGTGCTGTTAGATCTTAGGCTACGTTCACACTAGCCTTGTTAGCAAGCGTTTGGGAAGCGTTTTTAGCGTTTCCCGAACGCCTGGGAAAATTCTGCACATTGCAGCACATGGTGCTGTTCAAAGCGTTAGCATCGCGTTGTGTCATGTCGTGGCAAAACAGACTCCTCTGGTCGAGTCAGGAGGAGTTGAAGCCTCCTATTCAAGTCTATGTTGCCGCTCCGCAAACGCCTGGCCGGCATTTGCGATGCGGTTGCGGGGTGTTTGCGGAGCGTTGACACCATTCAAACTTCATTATAGGCGTTTGTGGGGCGTTTTTAACGCTTGGCAAACGCCTAGCAACTGCCGCTAAACCCGTTTGCGGAGCATTTGCGGAGCTTAAAAACACTCTGCAAACACCGGAATACCGCTTGTCAAACGCTATAGGGGCATTTGGCAAGAGTTGGAAAAACAGTCAAGTGTGAACGAGCCCTTAGGTTCTTGACTTTTGTTGATGTCTGGGCATGTGCATGTGAGGGTGGCTCCAGGGAACCTCTTCAAGGCAATAGAACCTAGCACACCTGGTACCCGGGGGCTGTCATTTTTTTTTTTACACCCTTATACAAAAGATGGTATGTAAAGATGGCAAAGTAAATCGGCACACACAGCATGCCAGGCCGAATTTTGGGTGTGGTCAAATTACATTAACATCAGCAGGAGCTTAAAGGAGCATAGTTAAATAAAATGTGAGCCTATACTCAGCACACACATGCTACAATCCTATCATCCATGAAATCTGATTTAATGACTGTACCACAACTGAGAGTATAAGGGCTGATACACCTCACCGCCTGTTTTAACCCATTGAAGTTTGCACTGGTACGCTGCAACTGCAGGCATTTCATGTAGTTGAAGGTTGCTTGCAGAGTGGCCCCATTCACGCAAATGTACCATGGGGTATAATTCCTGCTCTGGCCATGAACCAAGGTATTGTGGCCTTGGCACACGTACACACCCAGCCACCATCTCTGCCGCTAAATTGGGAGTGGTTGGAAGGTTCATAACTTCAGCATGTAAGTCAAAGAATAAGTACCCACCCCAGAATGGTTTTATGTACCGTAATTAGAACAATTATCTTCCATCAAGTTCTTGGGCAATCAACTTCTGCCTTAATATATTCCCTGGTGGTTAGATCAATCAAGTTTTCAATCACGGCGCCTTGTGGTTTCTTCAGGGGTGCCATGGCAAAATGTCTAAAAATTGCCCAAAATTTGTATACAAGCCAGCCAGTGGAACAAGCTTGCCTTTTAGTTACACAAAGCCAGTGGTTTTCATTGTGCACCATTACGACCCGGATGTCCTAACAGCCAATGACATCATCAGTTGATAAGGAGGATGTTGGTTGCCTGCACTCATCCTTCTTTGACACTCCCCTGCCCAACCCCATCAGTGCTGGGGTTAAATTAACTCAGCGATGGAGAAAAATGGAGGGAGAAGAGAAACAATGGCACACTAGTCAGTACCAGTGTTCAAACGTGTATTTGCTTTGGAGGAATAAATCACATCTAACGTTGGGTGTCCTATGTGTGTGGGTGTTGCTGCGTTATACAAAACTATTAGAATAGTTTTGGAATGGGGTGCCTTGAGATTGTCCATAATTTTATAGGGAGCCTTGACTGAAACAGAGGGTTGAGAAACACTGGGTTAGATTACATTGATGGTGTTACCCATGTGCCTATAAATGCTAGGGTGTATTCCTGACACTCATTAGGACTAAAGAAACAAAATACTTTACTGCTTGTAACTACTGTTACTGCAGGGAACTTTTCTTTTAATTTGGTGCTTTTAAGTACAGCCAAGATACAAAAATATATACACCATTCACAGTAAATAAAAAACAACTTATACATTCTATAGCTCTGTTTTAATGTTTCATCATTCAAGAAAGTTTTCGTATAGTTTCACTTGGATCTATAGTATTAGCATTTAACACACAAAATATCAATATATAGATAGAAATATCTGACAAGTTCAAAAACAAATTGTAGTGAGCGCTCTTGTATGAGTATAGCAGCTAGAACACCTAAGGCAACCACAATGCCTTTAAATGCAAAGTATAAACGTAAATAGTATAGTGCAGCGCTTAAAATTAGAATAAAAAATGCAGCAAAAGACAGCAAAAAGCAGCAAATAAATGTCAATTAAGTATCCACGGTGCTCTCTAGAATGGTGAAAATATCCAGAGCTTTTCTGCCTCAAATTATAGAAATGCGCACTCACCAGAAATGCATGGATTATGCGCATGTAGGAATAATCATCGTAGATGTTAGATCTGTCAAAGACCAGGTGGTAGGCATCCTTCTCATGGTGGGTCATCCAGAGCTCCAATTCAGGTCCAGAGATCCCCTTAAGGTCAGCCAGGTAATCCTCTATGGTGGTGATGATCCCTCCTCTAGATGGTACAGGCACCTTCTCTGTGGGGGTAATAGCTCCACACAGGAGCCCCAAAAACAGGTGCCAGAGATAGTGTAGTATGTTCCCAAAAAGTATTTATTGGTAAAGTAAAAGCAGGGTAGTATGCATATCACAAGAACTGAATATCAGTGAAAACAGCAGTACTGACCCCAGCAAAGATGGCCGCCGGGCCTCCTCGTGGCTGTCACAGCCTCCCCTCTGATGATGTGCCTATAGCACGAAAGGCCTAAGGAGGAGCTGTGCAGAGCGTGACGTCATTTCACCGCCGGAGCCACGAGGAGGCCCGGCCGGGCCATCTTTGTTGGGGAGCTATTACCCCCACAGAGAAGGTGCCTGTACCGTCTAGAGGAGGGATCATCACCACCATAGAGGATTACCTGGCTGACCTTAAGGGGATCTCAGGACCTGAATTGGAGCTCTGGATGACCTACCATGAGAAGGATGCCTACCACCTGGTCTTTGACAGATCTAACATCTAGGATGATAATTCCTACATGCGCATAATCCATGCGTTTCTGGTGAGTGCGCATTTCTATAATTTGAGGCAGAAAAGCTCTGGATATTTTCACCATTCTAGAGAGTACCGTGGATACTTAATTGACTTTTATTTGCTGCTTTTTGCTTTCTTTTGCTGCATTTTAGATAGAAATATCTGTCTATGTCTATTTTATATGGTTTAATCATATCATTGATTCCATTGATTATAATTTAATTTTAATTTTCAATGCTGAATAATTATTAAGATATTTTCTATCTACCCCTGGCTAGTGTACTTGACACCTTATTGTTTTTATTTGTGTTACACTAATAAAATAGTCATGAGATCTTCCTGTGAAATGGTCATATACAGTCCACATAAAACAGTGATCATTTATTGTTATTACTGTTAACAATAGAAAACTGCTTGGTAAATTCACTTTAATAACATACACTTACCATGTATTTTCCTGCCACCTGCTCAGTTACTGTTTAATAACAGACTAAAGAAAAGCTCTCACATACCCCACCCTCTCTTCACAGTAATAACACTACACCAAGTAATTGTAGTTCATAGATTTGGCAAGCATTGCTAGTAATATTGCTGATTCCTGTCACTGAGGTCACGTGGTTTTTACCGAGTAAAATAAACAAAACAATTATGGGTTATGCATAAGCGTATAGAAAAATGTGTCTAATGACCTAGATGATCCATTTTTTAGTTTTACTTGTACTCAGACACTTGCACGTTTCTTCAGGTAGGCCTACATGACCATGATCTAGCATTAGAGAATATGATAAATGTTTCCAGCATGGGTTGCATATAGCTGAGCCAGACACCTTCAGCATCTGAACATGCAAAGACCCATCTGTTCCCTATCAGATGGGTCTTGTACAGATCTTGTTTTTCTTTGATCAGCCAGGTCAAAGCCAAACACGGATGCCCCATTCACCCAAGTGAGTTGGATGCAAGAATCCTCCTCACTGTTCCATTGTGACAGCAGAAGCTTGTCTGCATTCAGAATACAGTAATCAGCGGCTGTTGCTGAATGTTTGAGAAAACAGTCTTGTTTGTCAGAAATCGAATGATAGAGTGACTTCTGAAAAGTGGGTGTCAGGACCTGGACTTGAACCTGGGACCTTGCCTGTGTCTGGCAGTAACTCTTCTCACTGAGCTATCTGGGACGCTGGACAGATCTCTGCCTGATCTATTGGACAGTCCTGCCTTGTGCCTTGTTTTCTTCTGAACCTCGAACTCTTTCCTCCTCCCATGAACTTACTGATTTAAGCCATGTCTCTGCACTTCCTGTTGGCCAAAATTATTGTGCCTTCTCCAGCCATTATCTCGCTCTTGTCCAGGGGTGGACTGACCATTTGGAAACTCGGGTCAGTAGGGGGCCCCATGAGATGCCCCTGGTTCCTTTTTCATAGGCTTTTTTGAGTTTGGGCAAGGACACAGGGGCCCCATGATCCCCTATTGCCCGGGGGCCCAATGAGTTGTCAGTCCGCCCCTGCACTTGTCTCTCCTGCTGCTGTCCATACTTTCGCTACCGACCTTTGGCTAATTCTTCGACTACAATTCTGCCTCATCCCAACCTGCAACCACCGTTTACCGACCCTTGACTTGTTTACTGACTACGCTTCTGCTTGATCCCTACCTACCATATCTGTTCCTGGATACTGTGATCCTGACTTGCTCACCTCCTGGTGGGGTGATCCTGAGAACTGCGACCTGGTGCTAACACGCAGCAAAACCCATCTCCACCATCAGGAGCTCTGGTGAATACCGATTAGTGCTTAGACCCCGCACCTCAGGTCAGCCTGTGTCATCTGCCAAGGTGACCTGCTTGTTTACCTATCCTGTTGGTTGGTCTGCTGATATAGCTACTGGTCTCTGAGCCTGACCTATGACCGTGACAGTGGGAAAGGCCAAAGATGGATTAAAATTCGGACATGCCTGCTGAACTAGCCCAATTTTGATCTGTCTATGGGCAGCTTAAGTGATAAGAACAGATACAGTATCCCTGTAAAGTGCTTATACAACATGTTTTTAAAAGGTATGCATGCTGCAAAAGCTTTAGCTCCAACCTGTATCCTAAGCCCTGTATACCTGTCAGGACCGGAGCTGTGGAACGGACAGGCAGGCCTAATGGCAGGGTCACGCACCGACTGACGACAACCACCACCCACAGACCGGAGTCCCTCAGGGCGCGGAGTCTAATTCCCAGGCTGCCCTTCACCAGTGCCCCTGATGGTGGGGATGGACTTGACGCAGCCAGGGACCAGGTCACGGCCCCCGAGACACCCCAGCTGCGGTAATGGCCGCCGCCAATGGCGTATAGCTGGTAGGAACCAGAAGACAATAGCGTAGTCGGCAGGCCGGGTCGATGACAACGGGACGGACAGTACAGAACGGTAGACAAGAATAACAGGAAACAACCCGGGTTCAGCAACGGGAGGTCAGATAAAGGGATAACGCAGAGAATAGTCTAGTCAAAAGCCAAGTCAGTTTCCAGGAGAGCCACGAGAGTAGAAACAGAGCTTGTTGCAACACAAACATACAAGACACGAATGCAAAGGGCACGTGCAGACAACAGGCTTATATGTGATCAACCACACCCCTCTAGGGGAGGGACCGCAGAGGCCTGAAGGCATAAAAGACTCCCACCATGCTCTGCAGAAACCCAAGATGGATGCCAGCACATGGAGCAGCATAACCTCTGAGAAAAGGTAGGACCTTGACAATACCGCTGTCTGTTCAACAGAAGCCAGTCTAATGGCCAGCTTCTCAGCTTCTGTTAAACGGTCTTGCTGGAAAACCAGCATTCAATCAGCACTTGCAAGCAATGGCTGCAAGGGCTGATCAGTGTATTCTGCCAGGGGGAGTCCCCCCTGTCATAATACAATAGCAGAGAGGGAGAGATCACCGCATCACACTTCTTTGTGTGGATACAGGGAACTGTTGTTTTTTTTTGTGCCACCTCCAGCCAGTGGTACATTCATGACACCCAGAAGTCCATATTGTAATTGTAACATGTAGTTATTGTTTGCAAACATTTTAGATACAGTCTTGTTATCCCTGCCTGTGTTTGCATGATTAGGGCAGGGACAGCCTTGTGAGGAAATAAATAAAAAATAAAATATAAAAGTGTAAATCATATAAAAAACAATTGTAATGACAGGTGGGAAAATGCCTGGGTCTGAACCACATCAGGCTCCGAGCACTATTAAAGGTCAACTTTCCTGTCCCATCAGAGTCATTCCTCTGATAGGAAAGAAAAAACTCTCTCCTCCAAGGTGGTGTTTCTTTTAGCCATCACCCCTGCAAGGCAAATGTCTGATATGACAATTAAATATGTTGTTCCCTTCCCTTATTCACAAACTTCCCCAAAACGCATATGAACACTTTAAGTCTAATTGACGAAACATGTCAAAGGGAAGTGACGTCAGACGCACAGCTGAACCGGAAGTGATCAAGCGGCCATTTTGGATCCTGGAAATCTCTATCTGAGACACAGGAGAGGATCTGCTGAGGATTTCCGGAGGTCTGGCTGGGCTGATTTCTTCAAAAATATATATCCCAGCGCCAAAAAGAAAATACTAAGTGATTATGCAGCTGTGCAACAGTGAAAAACACCAATAATACACAACAAAAAAACATTGCAAAATCCAAAAACAAAATTACATAAGTGAACAAAAACTAAATTAATAATAAGTGTCCATATAAAAATAAGTCCTTATTCCCATCAGAACCAGTAATACATATTTTAAAATGTGCTTCCACCTATCCACCACGTGAGAAATAATGTTGACCGCACTCACCAGATGAAGGTGAGTAATGAGCCTTATAGGATATAAGGGATCCTATACCCCCTCCAAAAGAGATCAAATCTTCTTTTTCACCCTGCTTAGGTATATAAATCGTCTCCACTTTATTCCTCCATGGATTCCTCAATGGTGTATAGAGAAAGAAACTACATAGTGTAATACTGCCACTTCATATAGAATATAAAGATAGAATGAAGCCACTCACATGTTTAAACATAATTAAAAGCCTTGTTTAATAGCCTAGATGGCTTCAAGATAACCAATTTCCACAATGCACATATAGGGATCTCACGCTTCTGTAGTATCTGCAGAGGATGAACAGCCTTCCACCTCTAAGATGGCCGCTTGAACCGCATAACTCGGCATGCGTTCCAAACACCGGAAGTGACGTGAGCCAGAATGACGGCGGGCCGGAAGTGCGTCGACGCGTTTCGCCCCACCCACAGAGCGTTCTCAAGACCTGGGCTGATTTCTTGTTTGATGGCAATTTTAAAGATGAAGATATATGTAAGCACATGAATAAAGTATATTCTGTTTAAGTTTTTACGAATTACGCTATTGTGGTTTCATTTATGGTGGGCATCGTTTGGAGACTGGAGTGGAGAGGAGTATAATACTGAGGCTGTGAAGATCCCTCTGGAGGAACTTATTATTATATATCAGTACCCTGCCTGGAGGATTACTAAGCTCGTGTTTATAATTTTTTGTTTTTTTTGGGTTTCAGAAATCACTTTGGAGGCTGCCTTCACCTGGAGGTTGATTTTGAGATTTTAAATGACTTTGATATTTTGAAGGACTATTTTATTATTTTGGGACTTGTGTGGTTTTTGTTTTTGTTCAGAGCACTTATTATATTTGTATTTATACTTGCATACTTCATAAAATGATCACACTTTTTGGGGTTTAAGTCTATATGCCTTTTGGGGAAGTTTGTTAACCTCCTCGGCGGTATGATTCTTTCCGATTTTTTGTGCTAAAAGCGGTACCATTTTTTTGCATGGAAATATGTAGTTTTTTATTGTAGGCTGTAATTTTTAGGAATAACTCACTGAAATCTGTCCGAACAAGAGTCTAGTAAACATCCCGGGGAGGATAAAACTTGAAACACGAAATCATAAATTATAATTTAATAAATAATCATAAAAAATAATAATATAATAAAAATAAATTTAATTCAATAATATAATCAAACCAAAAACACTGAAATTTGAAATACAGAGGCAAATTCGCACAACGCTGAGCAAAGTAGCAAAATTGTTTTCAGTGTCTGATGACGGATTTCCCCCACAAATCATTATCACTCAATTCTGCAAGTGGTTCTGATTTACTATCGCTGTTCTAAAACCGCTTTTGACGTAAAGGGACGCTTTTTGGATGCCATGGACTTTTCTAAGTTTCCAGGCAGAAAGAACATTCAAAATGCAGGCAGGGCGCCGGACAAAGCACTAGGGACAAAATGTATGTGAAATGCATTGAAACAGCAATGACAGCAAAAATGACATTTTTTAAAAAATTCAAATTTCCCGCCGGTTCCAGCGCCCGTACGTCCCGACGTCACAGGGACCAGAACACGGAAGCCGGATGCCGGCATCGGCCAGAGGAGATGGCTGGGGATGCTGCAGGGGACGCATCGCAGGAGCGAAGGACAAGGTAAGTGCTGCAGGGACCCCCAGAGTAACGCCGCATGGTAAGCCCGAGTGTAGCTGGGGGGGTTACCGCTCTTGGTATAGAAATTTTATCCCGAGCTACACTCGGGAATACCGCTAAGGAGGTTAATAAGGGAAGGGTACACTGTATTTGATTGTCATTATTTTGCACTAGGGGGGTTTATTTGTATTTATATACTTGGGATACTAAGCATACTTCATAAAAATGTCTGATATGGTGGCTGTATCATGTGGGGCACACTTTGTTTCAATGCAAAACCAAAAAAGTGGTATTGTGCTGTCTGTTTTTGCTTGGCCAGGGCAGGAATTGCCTTAAAAAAGAAAAACAATTTAAATTTAAATGTAACTTTATTAAAAAGGGGGCTAATATGTATATAGTAACATTTGTAAAAAGCAAAATTGTATATGCCTGCCAGAAGCAAAAGGCAGCCAATAGCCATTCTTTTGTAAACTTTTTGCTTCTGTATGCCTATCCCCCAGCTGCAGAATTCCCTCTTTCCATTTGCTGCTGCCTGCCCTTCTCTCTGCATTGTGGAAAAGTGGAAGCTTATGGCCATAGGTTTTCCCCCTGCAGCTATGCCTCCAATGACCTGAAGGTAACAGAACAAAAAATAAAGTAAATTATGGATAGGAATCTGCCACTCTGGGGCAACCCAGACCAGGAAATGTACACTAGATTACATTGATCAGTGGATGCAGCTCAAAGAACTTGAGGCTCAAACTTCTGGACTTGGGGATTATTATTATTATTATTATTACTTCGAGTTTATATAGCGCCAAAGGGTTTGCTCAGCGCTGTACAATAGAGGGGGGGACAATACATGGCACAGTACAACAACAACAAACAACGTACGAGGGGTAAGAGGGCCCTACTCTTTCGAGCTTACAATCTAGGTGGGAGGGGGTAAAGGTACAGTAGGAAGTGGCTGAGGGGAATGAGGGGTGGGAGGAAAGAGGGAGAATGGCCGTTAGGTGAGGGTGGGGTAGGCTTCCCTGAAGAGATGGGTTTTGAGGGAGCGCCTGAATGTGAAGAGGGAAGGCGACAGTCTGATGGATTGGGGCAGTGAGTTCCAGAGGATGGGGGAGGACCTGGAGAAGTCCTGCAGTCGTGCATGGGAGGAGGAGACCAGGGAGCAGGATAGAAGGAGGTCCTGTGAGGAGCGAAGGGTACGGGTAGGGCGGGGATGGTTATAATTTTTTTTTTCCACCCACAAATGGCAGCTAAAAACTCGTCACATCTCTCTCTCTTTCCAGTCTAACTAAGCAGTTATCTAGCCACTGTACAATATTTTTTGCTATTGTTTCTTAATTAATGCACTCTAATGTTTCAAGATAAAACCTGCCTCTCTCCTATATTGTGGCCTAACCAAACTGTTCATATACTGTACAGCTACTGAACAATGTTTCTGGCTATTGTCTCTTACATTGCTAAATAAAGCTTGCTTTGTCTCTTTCTATTTGGCTAGCCTTAGAATAGTATGCACGTTTTTAACAATTTCTAACAAACACATACCTGAAGTCTATATTTAACATTTTTGGTGAAATAATTTGGAATTATGGGGATGGGAGAATGTTTGGGGAATGTGGGGTTGCGCAGTGTTTTTGTACAATCTACTTTGATATTTATTACATTTTTAAGACCATGCAGTGTGGCACAGTAAAAAAAACTATACTTTTTTTTTTTTTTTTTTTTTTTTTAAGACTAAACTTTCTAATAGCTTTTAGAGCTTTTGTGGCTGTTACTTCTTTTGTTCAATTCAGGCCTATTGCAGCTGGATTAAAAAATTAGGTGTCACAGCCAAAACTACCCCCAATTTTTTTTTTTTTACAAGTTGAAATGAATCCCATTGGGGTGCTCCTGTTGCATTTAAGTCAGAGTAAATGTAATAGTTAAAAAGTCAATTACACATACAAAAAATGTGATGCCAAAATACGATGTTGCTGATGCTGTATATAAACTATTTTCTTAAAGACTTGGGCCATGTCCAAAGCATGTGTTTTTCCTATGTTGCCTTCAAAATTCATTTAAAAGAACCCTTTCGCCTCTATACATTTGCTTTGTTAAGCTTCTCCAATGGCAGTGCTCAGTTTTCTTTGCCTTTTTTTTGACTATAGCTTGTATATTAGCCTTGAAAATGACCATTGAGTTTTAAAATTGTGCATGCCTCTTCCGCAGTATTCCTTCTAATCTATACATAGCACACATCCAAGTTTCAATGTCACAGTAGAATGACAGTGGTAGATACTTTTATAAGTGTTGCAAAATGTCATTTTTCTTCCTAAATGACTTAGCCTGGGTTCAAACCAGCAATGCGTTTTTATGCACGGTTTGCACATATTTTTTGGTGCTCTGCCATTAAAGTCTAATAGAACATATCTTTTATGAAAGAGCATCAAAGATGCAGCATACAGTACAGTTTTATGGAAACGCATGTACTAATAAAGTTTAATGGCAGCGCACCTAAAAGCACGTGTAAAACGTGCATTAACCACTTGCTGTCTGTGTGCTGTTTATAAACGGCAGGATGGTGGCACTCCAGGGGCAGGTTGCCGTTCAAAAACGGCACCCGCCATTTCTAGCTGTGCACGCTCCCTGGGAGCACGCAGCACCGCGATCCTGTGCCCGCTGTGTCCTCCGGACACAGTGGAACACCGATCGTCGGACGGGACCTCTGTACGATCATGTGATCACTGATTGGCCAATCAGTGATCACATGCAAAGTAGTAAGCAAGATGTCACTTGTGACATCATTGCTTACTGCGTGTGAAATCTGGTCACATGGTACAAGGCTATTCACAACAGCCTTGTACCATGTGACAAGCTGTGACCAATCACAGCTCACTCAGTAGTTCTTAATGGCTGCAAGAATGCAGACAGAGAGAAAGAGAAATGATTGCTTTTACATTCTATATGGGTGTAAAAGCAATCACTGTAAAAATAAAAAAAAAATCTTCATCACCCCCCACAAGTTGTACAGTGTCACCGTGGTGACACTGTACTGCTAGGGTGACAGTATGTAAAAAAAACAAAAAAACATAAATAATAATATAATATAAAAAAATAAAAATTAAAAAAAATGTTTTAAAATTATAATTTTTGGTTATAAACTAATTTGGCTTATTTTTTTTTACTAAAAAGATAACGGAATACATTTTGGCCAAGATGTATGATGGAATATTATTTATTTTCAAAATGTTATAAGAAAAACACTTTTTTTCAAAATTTTTCGGCTTTTTCATTTACATAGCAAAAAAAATAAAAATGCCAGCGGTGAATAAATACCACAAAAATAAAGCTTTATCTGTCTCAAAAAAATGGTAAAAATTCATTTGGGTACAGTGTTGCATGACCGCGCAATTGTCATTCAAAGTGTGAAAGCTGAAAATTACCCTGGACAGAAAGGAGGGTAAAAGTGTCCGGACAGGAAGTGGTTAAAACATGGCACAGAAGACCACTCCGTATTCACGTGAACAGGGCCATAATCATTTGTTCTACCAATTAGTTTACCTGTATATTTTATCTTGCTGCTTCCCAGCCTAACAACATCTAACACATGAACCTATTATTAATACTGTAATGGAAAATGTAGCTCATTCTCTACAGATTTCCCTATTTGTGTTTTATATGATTTGTTATGATGATTAAAGTAATTTCTTTCTCTATCGGTTAGGCATGCTGACATTCTTTAAAAATAACTATTGCTTGATTCCATGATGAGAATTATTACCTGATGCCAAGGGGCTACAAAAGTGCAGAGCAAGATTACACATGCTTCTGTGTAGCAATTAAAAACAATCCTGTTAGAGCCGTGTAATCTAGACCAGTTTTTCTCAACCTTTTTTTTAGTCAAGGCACCTTCTAAAATTATGGACAGCTCTGAGGCACCCTTTTAAATTATGGACACTCTTGAGGCACCCCATTCTAAAATATACTGCCCCTCCCCTACGCGTTACGCCACAGGGACTCGTAGCTTCCTCTGGGGGATGTAGTTTGAATAGTTTTATATAACGCAGCAACATCCACATATGTAGGACACCAAAGAGGTGATTTATTCTTCCACAGCAAATACACTTTTGCACACTGGTACTGACTAGTATTCCAGTGTTTCTCTTCTTCCTCATTTTCTCTCCCTCACTCAGGTAACGTGACCCCAGTGCAGATGGAGAGGGGCAGGCGAGGGTCAAACAAGGATGCTGTACAGGCAACCGACATCATCCTCACCAACTAATGATGTCATTGGTTGTCAGCGTGCTGGTGGCTAAAAGGTCATAATGGCGCACAATGAAAACCCTTGGCTTTGTGTGACTAAAAGGCATGCTTGTTGCACCAGCTGGCTTGTATACAAGTTTTGTGCAATTTTTAGACATTTTGCCAAGCACCCCTGAAGAAACCTCAAGGCACCCCAGGGTGCCTGGGCACCCTGGTTAAGAAAGACTGATGTAACCCAAAACCTATTCTTTAGTCTTAACAGTTCCTAAAATATTATTGTTATGCAGTCATATGTTTTTCCAGTTGCCACTGACAGGCAGATCCACCTATCTCGACAATAAGAGAACTTTTGTTTTTGAGGTTGCTGATTGAAGATTATATCCCCCTGTTATAGGAAACAGAGATTGATCACTCTTTTTTAGTTTTACAGTATTATCCAGTGAAATGTGGCACCACGAATAACATAGAGGCCCTGCATCCATCTGACTTCCCTACTGGCCATTGAAGCTACTCGATAAGGACTAGCCGTGTATACTGGAAAGCAGGAAGCAGCAGGACATATCTTAAGTATTTCAATTCGATACTTTCATATTAGAATGTGTGTTTGCATTTCAGTAATGGGCAAGCCAGATATAGTCATCTAATGTCAGTCAGGCTTAAAATGACTGAAATACAGTATAGTTCAAAGGGAGAGGCAATAAAGCACAGTCATGTACAGGTATATACAGTTGCAAGAAAAAGTATGTGAACCCCTTGGGATTACGTGGAGTTTTGCATGAATTGGGCATAAAATGTGCTCTGAACATCATCTAAGTCACAACAATAGAAGAACACAGTCTGCTGAACATAATACTACACAAACATTAGATGTTGCCATGGTTTAATTGCACATAACATGTAAACATTCACAGTGCAGGGAGGAAAAAGTATGTGAGGCCCTAGCTTAATGACTTCTCTCAGAGCTAATTGGAGCCAGGAGTGAGCCAACCTTGACTCCAATCAGTGTGATGATATTGGATGTGTTGCTGACAGCTGTCCTGCCCTTAAAAAACACACACCTGTTTTCGGTTTACTGGTTTCAAGAAGCACTGTCTGATGTGAACCATGCCTCGCAGAAAAGAGTTCTCAGAAGACCTACGATCAAGAATTGGTGACCTGCGTGAAGCTGGAAAGGGTTACAAAAGTATCTCCAAAAGCCTTCATGTTCATGTGTCCACAGTAAGACAGACTGTCTACAAATGGAGAAAGTTTAGCACTGTTGCTACTCTCCCTAGGCGTGGTCGTCCTGTAAAAATGACTGCAAGAGCACAGCGCAGAATGCTGCATGAGGTAAAGAAGAATCCCAGGTTGAAATAAATACAATGCATGTCTACCTTTTTTTCCTGTGTTTAATTTAAATAATTGCAAAATTAAACAAATGTTGATTTTTTTTTTTTGTTTGCTCCAAAGCCCTAGACAGGATTAAATACAAATTGGTCAAATTTGTTTCTGATAAAAAAAAAAAAAAAAAAGATGGTCTGTATTAAACCATAAATCAGGTCAAACAGTGCATTAGTCATTAGCCTTTACCTCACCCCAGTAAAAGCTCATCTTTTTTAAAGCAAATTTGTTCTACATTAGCTTACTCTAAAAATATAGGTCAATTTGTATTTTATTAATGGAGATCAGTTATTTAAGCGTAAGCCTGTTAAAGTCACTAAGCTAAATAACAAAATGCATATGCTGTAGGAAAATATGTTAAGTGAACTCTGTTATAATAACTTCATTTTACAGCTACATTAATGGGCATGATTACAACTAAAGTTTTTTTTTTTTTTAATAATGCGAATGCTCTGAAATTGCAGGTTAGAAAAAATGTGTAGTCCTCTTTTGAAAGTGTGGGCAAGGGGCGGGGGTTGTATGAGAAATGATACTTCCCACACAGAATAGTGCACTAAACCTAGAGGTAAATAAGAAAACTAGAACCTTTACTATGTGGGATGGGGTGTTTGATAATAAAGTTGGCAGTGCTACCCAGGACAGGGACTCTGTAGGCAGGTGTAGTTTGCCCTCCACCCTGTAGGTGGTGCTGTGTCACTGTGCAGATGGAGTTGAGGCTGAGAGGAACATTGTTCCTCTGCAGACTCCATAGGTGTCTCAGGGGAAGCAGCTGCCTGATTGGACGCTGCAACTCCTGGTGACCTTTGGCAGCTATCTTAGGTGGGGCAGTGTTAATAAATAGCAGTACCCTGATGGGTTTGCAAAGCGGAGAGGATAGGGACAGGAACCTCTCTTTCTAAGGAGAGAGATAGAGCTAGGGAAAGGCATGAGGAGGGACAGCATAGAGACATCGCTGTATACAGTATTTCCTCTATTCATGGTCAACTGAGCTGTTGTCCCAGCCTTCTGGGTGGTCTCTATAGCCACTAGCTGAGCCTTGCCATTCTGCCAGTCAGCCTTCCATCCAGCAGATGATGGATATAGTATGCCTTGTCTAATGCAGGCCATAGATGGGGAGAAAACCAGCCGGTTTCTTAACAAAAAAACTAAAAATCGGTCGTTCAATAGGCCGACATTACCACCAAGAGTAAAAACAATCGGCCGATTTTCTTCCCGTCTACGGCCGGCATTTAATTACTTCTGTCCCTTGCAGAGAGCTCCGCTATTATAATTGTCATGAAAAAGTATTGCGGTTGCAACAATGTATCCATTTGTATCCATTTTGGATACAGATGTTTTTATTCGGATACAAATAGATACATTGTTGCAACCGCAATACTTTTCATATAAAATATAATAGCGGACTGGAATTCTTCTTCTTTTCTTCTTCTTTTTCTTCTTCTTCTTCTCCTTTTACTTCTTCTTTTTCTTCTTCTTCTTCTTTTTCTTCTTCTTCTTTTTCTTCTTCTTCTTCTTTTACTTCTTCTTTTTCTTATTCTTATTCTTTTTCTTCTTCTTCTTGCAGGTCACGGCTCATGCGCAGATTTTTTATCGGTAACACGATCGGCCGATTTGCCCATCATTGCTGGGAAAATCGGCCGATCGGCAATATCGGCCAATTTTTTTCCAACTTTACCAATAAAATAAATGTGCCAAAACCCCGAAAAACGGCTGACCAATTAACCCACTAATGGTGCGAAAATCGGCCGATTTTTTTTCCGGCTGAAAAATTGGCCGATTTTCGGCCCGTCTATGGCCTGCATTAGGGTGGGATAGAACCACCCTATTACATGCCTAGTCATGGAAAATATTAAAAAATAGCTTCTACAGGAAACGTCTTGTGAGGTAATAATTATTTCCTGATTGTACATTGCAGGATGTAGGCTTCTTAAATATTTACTGCTGGGTTATATGCAGCTACCTTCAGGTTATTAGACACTGGCAAAAAAAGAAATGATGCAGAACATCCCCCTATATAACCCTTCCCACTCCCAAGTGACATACAAATATCAAGTGTCTGTTTAGAAAAGCAGGAGGCAGGGAGAAAAAGGCTTCATTCTAAGGTTAGAATCCATCACCATCCATCCTCACTTCCTGGAAACAGTCCCCATTGTGAGGGATCTGTCCCAAGAAATGGGCATCCCCAGAATTGTCCCGGGGAAATGAGCACCTCATAATTGTCCCTGGGAAACAGGCATCCCCATATTTGTCTGGAGGAGCCAGGCACTACAAATTTCACAGTACACAGGCTCCAACATAGTGGTGCACATGTGCAGACCACTCCAGTCATTCCATTTTGGACTAAAGCTTGTGTTTCCTGGGGAGTGGGCTTTCAATTCAGAGGTGTTTCAATCCCTTTGCCACAGGTGGGGGACACTGAATATGGATTTTCTCATGTCCAGATTCAACAACAAATTATCCAAGTTTGTCGCCAAGTCCAGTAACCCTCCAGCCTTCACAGTGGACACTCTGATGATGCCATGAGATCAGTTCAATCTAATTTGTGTCATACCACCTTTACCATTTTTATCTTGCCTACTTGATGAGGATTGAAGAAGAGGGTTTCTTGTCTATGCTCATTACACCAAATTGGCCAAGGAGGATGTGGAATGAAGACATACTCAAACTCCTGACAAGGACTCCATGGGCTTCTCCAGATCATCAGGGCCTTCTGCCCCAAGGGCCGGTGTTCCCTACTTCTTCTTGGCTGTTGGCTTTATTGGCATGGATGTTGAAGCCACAGTCCTGAAGGACAAGGGCTTTTTATGATTCTGCCATCCCTAACCTCTTGAAGGCTAGGAAGTAAAATGTTAGCAAAGTCTACCTTCATGAAGAACTTAAGTACTCTGTGGAACATCCTTCCTCTAGTCTCAGCTAGACAAACATGTGGCCTTGAGTGCAATTAAGTATCAAATCTTGACTTTGGCCATTCTGTTTCAGAGACCTCTCATGCTCCAACTCAAAATGCATAATGACCTATTTCTCATCATCAAACAGAGGTGGATGTTTCATTCTTATGCATTGTCTAGCTCTAGTTTGGTTAAACAATAGTTAATAGTAATGACCTCCTGTTCTCTCTCTCCTACTCTTCACAGCATATAAAGACTTGTCCTTTGGCCAATCTCCTTCTATAGTTTGATAAAGGTGTGGTCCTTTTGCCCTGAAACATGTAGCCTCCACTTCTGGTCATCATCACCCAGCCAAGAGAGGAGCCGCAGCCTTCTTGCTACATCCAGAAACCTGACAGCTGTACTTCCACCAACAGCATCCTGCCAAACTCTGCTTCAGCTAGCCGCTTGCCTGCAGAGCTCTGCAGCCTCATGGTGATCCTATGAAGATCTATATGGGTGTATGACAAGCCTTGATCCACTTTTATTGTGAGCAATTTTATTGTTTATTCTTT
Organism: Staurois parvus; assembly: GCF_062004578.1. Lineage (NCBI taxonomy): Eukaryota > Metazoa > Chordata > Amphibia > Anura > Ranidae > Staurois > Staurois parvus. The sequence goes on from NW_028318830.1 coordinate 704,401, forward strand.
TTAATACATTTTTAATAAATGTCTACACCCAAATAGAGGCTCCCTCTTATGTTTGATTGTTTTGACTGTTTAGCATTATCTGGCTATCCATAAGAACAAACAATTTGGGCATTGTATCCATCTTGTAAACAAGAAGGGTAGCTGCAAGTATGCACATTAAGATAGAGAGTTCCTTGGGCAGGTCTCCAATTACTGCAGGAGCCATGGGGAAACATCAGTAAAAGAAAGTAGTAATAAATCCTGATGTTTGGGAAGGGGAAATGCTGCTGTAAGGAGGAGAAACATATTTATACATAGTGCTAAAGAACAGCACTGCTTGGCAATGCTGTCTGCCAGGGGTGGAGTAGCTTCATATGAGGCCTCACCATGGTTCAGCAGAGGAGGTCATAAGGCCTGTGTATCATACCTCTAAAATTGTTTCAACTTTCCTGTCATCTCCAAAACTCTTTTACTGTCACCCATGGCAGATGAGTTATGCAGTCCATAGATGGGTCGAAAAACGGCCAATATTTCTTTTAAAAAACGTAAAATCGGTTGTTCAAGCGGCCGACGTTACCAGCAACGGTAAAAAAAATTGGCCGATTTTCATCCCGTCTACAGCCGGAAAAAAAGTGTCCCTGTAGAGAGCTCCGCTATTTCTTTGACAGTTCCTTGACATTTATAGCGGTTGCAACATTGTATCTATTTGTATCCATTTAGGATACAGATGTTTTTATTCAGAAACAGATACATTGTTGCAGCCGCTATAAATGTCAAGGAACTGTCAAAGAAATAGCGGAGCTCTCTGCAGGGACACTTTTTGCCGGACTGGAATTCCTCTTCTTTTTCATCCTCTTCTTCTTCTTCATCCTCTTCTTCTTCTTCTTCATCCTCCTCTTCCTCTTCTTCATCTTCCTCTTCTTCATCCTCTTCTTCTTCATCCTCTTCTTCATCCTCATCTTTTTCATTGTCTTCTTCATCCTCTTCTTCTTCTTCCTCTTCTTCATCCTCTTCATCTTCTTCTTCATCCTCTTCTTCTTCTTCTTCTTCATCCTCTTCTTCATCCTCTTCTTCTTCCTCTTCTTCTTCTCTTCTTCCTCTTCTTCATCCTCTTCTTTTTCATCCTCTTCTTCTTCCTCTTCTTCTTCTTCCTCCTCTTCTTCTTCCTCTTCCTCTTCTTCTTCTTCTTCATCCTCTTTTTCTTCTTCTTTTTGTCTTCCTCTTGCAGGTCACTGCTCATGCGCAGATTTTTTTATCGGTAAAAAAAATCGGCCGATTTGCCCATCATTGCCGCGAAAATCGGCCGATCGGCAAAATCGGCCGATTTTTTTTCCAACTTTACCGATAAAAAAAATCTGCCAAAATACCAAAAAACGGCCGAACAATTAGCCCACTAACGATCCAAAAATCGGCCGATTTTATTTTCGGCCGAAAAATCGGCCGATTTTCGACCCATCTATGGCCTGCATTAGTGTCCAGGGGAAAGCCTTGAAAACTAGTAAATAAGGCAGCTAAGGATCAGTTTATAGGATACTAGATTTGTGCACCACACATGCTTAAATGTATGGAGTACTGTGACACACCTTTTCACATACTGTATGCATGCTATAAAAAAAGAATTGTAAAGGAAGAATCATGAAGAATGAGGTACTTTATGAGATGAACACGATAACTGCTATTAATTTAAATGTAACGTTTTTATCAAATCGGGCCCTCATCAAATCTTCCAATATTGGTAATTGTGCAAAGGCAGAACTCTTTGAAAAGTATATTATGCAACCAGGGGCGGACTGACAGCTCATGGGGCCCCCCGGGCAATAGGGGATCATGGGGCCCCTGTGTCCTTGCCCAAACTCAAGAAAGCCTATGAAAAAGGTACCAGGGGCATCTCATGGGGCCCCCTACTGACCCCAGGCCCTCAGGCAGTGCAGAGTTTCCAAATGGTCAGTCCACCCCTGTATGCAACTAAAACATAATTTAGGGTAGGTTCACACTTGAGCTTCTTTTTTTATGCATCCTTCTTTATGTGTTTTTCTGCACCCTTGTACAGGTATTTTTCAGGATTGAGCTTTTTTGTTTTAAAGCTAGTTACTTGGAGAAGAAAAGGAAGGATAATGCATAAAAACATGGGTTATGCTTGTTTTCAGGTGCTCACATTGAAATCTATAGGCACAAAAAAATGTGAGACTGTCCCAAAGAAGCTCTTATACCTGTTCAAGTTTTAGGCAACCAACTTCAAGTGGCACAACACTCAAGATACAATCGACCAAAAATGTTGATTTTGAAAATTGTTTAGTAAAATATAAAAGATGATGTTACGCTGAGTAAATAAATATTATTATTAAACAGTATTTATATAGCGCCAAAAGGTTTGCTCAGCGCTGTACAATATAGTGGGAGACAGTACATGAGACAAGACAGTAACAAAACAATACACGAGGGGTTCGAGGGCCCTGCTCTTTGGAGCTTACAATCTAGGAGGGAGGGGATAGTGGCACAGGAGGAAGTGGCTGTAGGGGATGGAGTGGTAGGAGGAGTGGAGGAGATCGGCAGTTAGGTGAGGGTGGGGTAGGCTTCCTTGAAAAGATGGGTTTTCAGGGTGCGCCTTAAAGTGAGGAGGGTAGGTGACAGTCTGATGGATTGTTAGTGAGATCCAGAGGATGGGGGAAGTCCTGGAGAAGTCCTGCAGTTGGGCGTGGGAGGTGGAGACCAGGGAGCTAGAAAGTAGGAGGTCTTGTGAGGAGCGAAGATTACGGGTTGGGTGGTATTTGGGTATCAGGTCGGTGAGGTAGTCAGGGGCAGCGTGATGAATGGCTTTGTATGTCAGTGTTAGTAGTTTGAATTTGATGCGTTGGGCAATCGGGAGCCAGTGGAGGGATTGGCAGAGGGGGGTGGCAGAAGAGGAGCGGTTGGTAAGGTGGATTTCATGCTTTCAAATTGTGACAGCAACAAACTACATACATTTTATTATCCAGAGGCGACGCTTTAGAAGCCTTTAGAGGTTACCACTTTAGATTTACACAGGAGGTCTGGTGACAGAATTACTTCCCGCAATCTCAAAAAATATATATATACTTGTGAGCTACTATGGTGAACAATGACTGTGATAATCAATTAATTAAATAAATATACACACATGAGGTTCGCTGGCACTCACACCAGCTCATTAAATTGTGTTATGCGACTCAAAATAATTATAACCAATAGAGCCGCGCTCCCGTGTTAAAACTGTGTAAAATATGCACCTAATAACTGGTGGTAATATCTCCAAAACTTAAGATAGATAGATACTGTATATAAAATATATATATGTATAAAAAAATGATAATCAAATTATATAACAGTGCAATTGCCCAATGTGAAATCAAATTAACTAATATCAATAAACCGCATAACCAAAGTCAATATATTTGTAGAAACAGCGTCCTCTTTCAGTTCAGAAAAATCCCACTCCACAATCCAGATGCAGTGTGATATTATTATGCGCTCACCTTATGTTTCGCCTAATAATTTTTAGGCAAAACTTGATTTTTGTCCTCAAAGGACAGATGTAACCATAATTCTCCTGCATGCGATATTCTCCAAATACTTTATGGATGGTTATAATTAGGTAATAATCCACCTGAGGTCTCTCCAACCCCTGTGTTAAGAAATGGATGGATGGAAATCTCCCTTTTCCCCTCCAGGGGTCTCCTCCTTCCTTTAGTAACCTCTCTCCAGTATGTCACAGATGGATAGCACAAAGGAAAAAAGAAATCATAGTGCCTTATCCTTTTTAGATTGAAGATTTATTAATGAACGATATTACACTCACATATATGCAAATTTAAATGTGCTTAAAAGAGTGGAAGCATAGCTGTGTATGCTATACTCGCCGTTCAGTCCGAGACAACGTCGTGACGTCAGAGCCCCTCTCCTACGCATTGCGTCACCGGGTCACATGACTTCATCAGGGGGAAATATATATCTTCCTTCAATCTGATGTTCATGGTATGATCTCACATGTGCGATTCCTGTTTATGTACTGATGTGGGAACAACATGTGCTTTCACCTTTCCTCATAAGCTCAAGGGATGGGGGTGCTTTACATTTTTTTTATTACTTTTTACACTGTCCCTTTTTAATTTTTCTTTTTTTTAACACTTTTATTGTTATTACAGTAAATATAAGTATCCCCTGTGATAGCAATAGGCAGTGACAGGACCTCTTTACTGAGAAATCTGGGGTCTATTAGACCCCAGATCTCTCCACTGCCTTCAAAGCTTTGAGATCGGTACACTGAGATCGGTATGATCCGATGCTTTTATTCAACCCCCTAAGGGCTTTTTTTGCATGCAGTGAAACTGGAAGTGATGAAATGCTCATTGCTTTTGGTTTCTCAGACCATAGAGCTGAGCAAAGCCATTCCGGTATCCGATAAGCTCTATGGTCAGCCAGTGGAACCACCAGCTGAACACTCAGGTCTCCTGGGTCTTCCACTGTTTGTAAAAGTGATCCGGCGACTAATTAGCCACTAGGAATGCTTTTACAAGAAAGCAGACCAGTGGCTGAAAAAAACAATACCAGAATGATGCCTGCAGCTGGTATAACCACTGCAATTCAGGAATGTCCTTGGGTGGCAGGTGGTTAATAAAAAAAAAATTGAATGTGAGATATCTGTTTTCAAAGCTGCATTAAAGTCAATTTGTTTTCTTTTCACTTTCTGTGAATTGAAGTAAAGTATCAGTGTATGAATTAAATATTGTTAGTTCAGGAATGTAAAATTTTGTAACATTGCACCAGAGGGAGATCATTCTGTGAACGAAGGCACAAGAAATACAGTATGTTTTCATGGTTTCACAATGTGTGTCTTCATTGATCTCACGTCTTCATAGAGCAGTGTTACAACCTGTGAAAAAACAAAAATAATGCTTAAAGTGATTGTAAAAATGTTTTTAAATTAAAAAAAAAAATGTTATGCTTACCTGCTCTGTGCAATTGTTTTGCACAGAGCATCCCTGATCCTCCTCTTCTGGGGTCTCTCCCGCCAGCACTCCTGTGCTCGCTCCCAAACAAGCTTTGTGTGTCTATACACCTACCTCCGCCAAACCAGCAGACCCCGCCCCCGCAACCTCCTCACTGGCTGTAATTGACAGCAGTGGGTGCCAATGGCTCCCGCTGCTGTCTCTAAACAAATGAGAAGTGAGAGAGCTGAGAGAGCAGCTGCTCTCCTGCACATCGCTGGATTGAGCTCGGGCTCAGGAAAGTATAAGGGAGGGCTGAGGGAGAGTAGCAAGCAGAAGGTTTTTTACCTTCATGTATAGAATATATGAAGGTATAAAACCTTCGACCTTTACAACCACAACCATGTAGGTGGTATTTCTTTTATAAATAGAAACAATCAGCTCATAACACATGTTTTTGTGAATTGGGGTGGCGTGGAGTGCTATATGTACTAGCAGATTTAGATACATTAACCTCTTCACGCCGAGCGCATGCAAATGTGCGGCCTCTCAGCATCTGGGCCTTGACGCCAAGCGGCCACACATTTGCAATCAATTAATAAAACCATATGAGCTGAGAGCGCGCGCCCTGCGAGCTCCCAGTACACATGTGCAGTATTCACAGAAAGGTTCCGATCTCCTCTTGTGATCGGAACCTTTCCCGATCATGTGACCGCCGTGACAGCGAATCACAGCGGTCACATGACCCTAAAACCCCGCCCGCCTCCTGGCTTCTGAGATCCCAAAAGGGCCGGGAGGCGCCGGCGCCAAGGGGTTAACAAATTGTTCCTGTAACTGCTTGTAAAACTGAGTTTAGCTTCAGTTTTTTTTCCTTTTGGGATAAAGATTTTACATGAATAAATAAAAGCTGATCATTGTAAGCTAAAATCTAAAAATACTTCCTGCGCCAAAGAAAACTACTATAGGATCTACCCTGCTGCTGTGCAATGTGATGAAACACACAAAATGTGACAATTATAAATAAACAGCGCAAACATAGACCTCTAAATATAATCAATCTATAAAGTGCATAATATTACTAAATATATCATAAATAATATTAGTAGTGAAAGTCCATCATAATAAATAGACACCAAAAGTTCGTGAATCACAAAAAATTCGTGTAGAAATAAGAAATCCAGAAATTCTTCAGATGCAAAGAAAACTTCCACCTTCCACCCGTGCAAACCAATATCAATTACACTCACCAGATTTTGGTGAATGAAACGCCTTTTAGGAATTTAATGGGATCCTAAGCCCTCTTTCGTATCCACTCTATAGGATTCCTCACCATCAGAATAGGCTCCACCATTCAACCAGGGAGAAAAAAATCTCAGCTAGTGTGATATTGCTAATTGCTATTTTCAATAAAATCAAAGATTAAGGCCACTCACATTTCAACCACTTTAAAAATCACAGCTCGAGGGTACAGCAGAAGCTCCACAGAGAAAACCATGCACAGATCCCAAAAGATGGCCGCTGGAACGCACCGCTCAGCGTGCGCTCCACTCACCGGAAGTGACGTCAGACGTACGGTGAGGAATCCTATAGAGTGGATCTAATGGTGAGGAATCCTATAGAGTGGATACGAAAGAGGGTTTAGGATCCCATTAAATTCCTAAAAGGCGTTTCATTCACCAAAATCTGGTGAGTGTAATTGATATTGGTTTGCACGGGTGGAAGGTGGAAGTTTTCTTTGGATCATTGTAAGCTACCTTGTCTGTAATAAATAGTTTACAATGTATCTCAACACTCTTAACTGATACATCTTCTGTTGAAAAACAACAGAATTACTGGCTTAATCACTGGGTGAAAATAAAGGGGAATAAAAGTCTCAAAAAGAAAATGAATGAATGCCATCACATCTAAGAATTGATAAGCTGCAAGATAACAAATGGCAACTTTTGGGTTCAATACTAAGCCAGGGGGAAAACAACTGTACTTGGTACAAAAGCATCATCTTTTCATTGATAATAGAGCTGTATATGAAAGCATAAACTCTATTTAGCTATGCAACAGTTTGGAATGAATTTTTTGGTGAATTTGATATTGGAAATGTTGTAAAGTTCAGCAGGTTGAAAATAACAGTGTTTGTCTTCCAAATAGATAAAGAGGACCCTGCCAAAAAAAATTCTATAAAATGAGCCTAGAACAAGATGCCCAAAAGGAATACCTAAACAGAGATGGGAAAAAGTAATTACTTATTGCCATTTATTTCTCCTTTACTGGATACATGTAAGTCTCAGTAAAATATGACATGATTTAGTGCTTTTCAATATAATTGTACTAACGAAGAAGAAAAATAATCCTTGTGAGATTTTGGAAGTCATTATGATTAATGAAACCCTAAGGCCATAATAAGCTGCATGAAAAGTGTTACAAAATTTCAACCTATAGCGGGGTCAAATAGCATTCAGAATCTTGCGGAGTCCGCAGGAGAAAGGTTTATTATCTGCAAAAAAAATATTTGCCTCTGGTCATACATGATAGATAACAAAGGTCTCTTTCAGCACATCATCTTGGGGAAATAAAACTTGTAAAGTTGATCCAAATATTTTGTATTTATCTGGTTTATATGTTGATAAATCAAAGGATTCTGTCTGAAATAAGTGTAATACCTAATTTAGATAAACCTTGTCCAGTCAAAATTTAAAAAAGGAATAGTCCGCAGCTACAAAAACTGTTTTTTTTTAAAGGCAGCAGCTACACTCACCTGTCCCTCGATCCACTGGTGTCCTCACACCAGCCAGGTTCAACAGTTGTCCTGTGTCACCAACATCAGCATCTTCAGTGTGGGCACCCAACTGTGACAAGCTGGGGCTTCACAGCTGGTGCCCACTGCGCATGCACGAGTAGCGCTGTGCTTCGTGACTGGTCCTGTGGTCTTCTGGAACGTGTCACGTGTCCAAGAAGACTACGGGGAGGGAGGGGGAGAGGACAACTTCTGCTGTGATCGCCTAGGTGATCAGAAGTGGAAGTGGGAGCAGGTACCTGTCATATTCGGGTACCCCCCCGCTCCCTAAAGGTGCCAATCCTTAACGAAGAGTGGGGGATAAGGCCTTAAAGTGGTACTTCCCCTTTTGGGTGGAGCTCCACTTTAAGTTATTAGTTGCATGCAGTTTACACCTTGATGCAAAGCCAGTAACAATCTATGAGATAAAAACATGTTTCACATTGAGTATGTGAACAATATTTCTTTCCCTGAGGCTTTGCCAGAAACTCATGGGCAAAAATTCAGTGAATTATGCTACAAAATTGTGACTTTAGCTGAAACTGCCTTTCACAGGATTAAAGGTGAATCCCTATTTTTTACATTGGTTTTGGAATTGACTGGTTGGAAGAAATGTAGGTGGTAATGGTAAGGTGTAGATTATTGTAGCTCTACCCCCTTGAGATCCACTAGCTTTGGGCTCCCCTTAACTTCCTGCACAACCGGGCAACACGCATTTTCCACTTGCATCCAGAAACAAGAAACAGTCCATGGGCTTGGTTTTTTAGTTTTATTAGCAAAATTAACAAAATTAACTTGGATAGGGTAAAGGGGTTATGGGATGCCCAGCTTGATCGCAGAATAATAATTTGAGGACAACTTCCTTGTCTAGAAAATGCTATAACAATGGCAGATGAATAACTGTGGAACCTTGATGGCCTCTTTAGCAAAGTACAGCAACATGCAGGAACTCTGAGTCCCCTTGAATCGATTTTATGAAAGTCCCAACTTCTAGCAGCTCTAAGTCCCCTAAATGTACAGAATACCAACCCACCTGGCTACAGTATCTGATCCCAGGACAAAGGATTGGGTAACCTATGAACTGTCCCCTGAAGACTTGCCAGAACTTGCATCCAGCAGACATCTTCTTTCTAGGCCCTGGGAATGTAGAGGTACTCACACTGTCTTTGTCCTGCAGCTATGGATAGAACTGTTTTCAGGCCTCTGTAGATGTTCTGGTTCCTCTCCAGGCTTAGCAGGCTGTCCTTCACTGGTGGACTGCAGAGCAGTGGAGCTCTGCTTCCTCCTTCAGCTTCCAGCCTACAGCCTCCCTCTTCTCTGGGGCCCCCTCCCAGACTGCCCAGCAGCACCTCTCAGAACTCAATCTTCCACTCAACTACCCTGCTGGCCAGGCTCTGATGGGCTGAACTGCCACACTGTGAGGCTTCCTGCCTGGGATTGGCCAGATTCCAATTAATATGCAGATCAACCCCTCTTCGCCTCCGCCTACTGACTTTTAGAAGCTTCTCCAAGTTTCTAGAGCAGGGGTAGATACCAGAGGGCTGACCTGTAGAGCCCTCCAACTCTGTCCTGAAGTATTTAGTATCTAGCAAGCCTCCAACTGCTCTCCACAACTATGTACACCAGAGAGTGCTACATTATTTTTAATCTTAACTGGTCAGATGGAAACAGCCCTAAACCTGCATAAATTAGGTTTCATTAAATAAAAAGATCATTTGGTCACCCTAAATTAATCTGACCAAATAATATGATAGATTAAGATAACCTAATACAGCAAGTAAAAGTTTAAACTGAACACGGACTGGATAATAGTCTCTATGAATAATCCTATTTCAGGGTGAAATGCGTCAGTGGATGCCAGGTGTTGTTTTGTTTGTACCTGCCCAGTATAATAAAGATTTTAACAAATGGTAAAGTTTAACAAGTGCATCCAGTTGTTCTTTCATACATGTGGGGCATACTGTAGCTGGAACAAGCTTTTTTTCCACAGAGAACCTTATGGCTTAGACATCATGCCAGGTGAGTGCTTAGGTGTGGTCTGTAGTTCTCAGTAATATGGAGTGGCTAATTTTAAAAAATATTCCCTAATTTCCCTTGGAGCACTCAAAGACAGTGAGGCCTTCAGATACTCATAATGAGTATTGAGTGAATATGGATCGATCCACAAAACCTCGCCTACATCTTACTGATAGGGTGGATGAGAGTGAGTATTTTTCTGTACTGCTGAATTTTAAAGAACATGGTAGACACATTTTCATAATGTGTTGACACCAAATGGCATCTAATGATAGCTGTCAATGCTCTGAAAAGTTAGTTTTGAAACATGAAGATGCGAGGTGTAAGTTAAAGTATAACTAAATGCAATTTTTTCTTTGTTTGGACGTAGTGGGGAGGGATTAGACTACCAATTAGGTTCTTATTGCTAACTCTGCGCCGATTAGGGAGATTCACTCTCTCTATTTATCCTCAATACTGTTATAGTCAAAAGCAGGGGTCTCCAAACTTTCTAAAGAACAAAGGACAGTAAACTGGCCCTGACTTTAGCGGGCTGGACTTTGCCTATTGAGAGTAGAAAAGGTCCTGATTACAGTTGGAATAGAAAATGCCCCATCTTTGGTGATAGAGGAAGGAAGAGCAACCTATCGTTGATGTCAGTGGGAGGATTTGTGACTCATCATTGGTGTCATTGGGCCCCGGTATTGGTGTCACTGAGAGGAATTGTGCCCCATCATTGGTGTTATTGGGAGGAAACATACCCCTTCATTGGTGTCAGAGGGGATAATTTTGTTCCATTGTTGGTATCAGTGGATGAATAGTGCCCCAAGGACCAGATAAAAACAGAGAAATAGGACACTTCAATCTTCCTGCGCTTGGGCAGTGGGCCCAGGGGCATTAATGGGCTGAGGTCAGAAACTTGGCCATCATGGAATGCACTTGCCTTGCTGCCCTCACAAGACTGGGGAAGTCTAGGAACACCGCAGTAACAATAAACAAACAGAGGGCACTCCGGCCTAGTGCATTATTCTTTAAAATAGTGAATTTATTGTAAAAAGTCATAATGTTATAAAAAGCGCAAATACATCTCTTTTGGCACAGCACAAACAATCCGCAAAGTATCACGGTGTACAGAAACGATGGAACATTTAGAGGCTGACTCATTTCGAGGACTTATCCTCTTCCTCAGAGTCTATCAAGCTAATAGCAGCTCCTGAACTGATATATGGTGTTAAATATAGGCCACCAATCAATCCAGGGGTGTCTCCAGACCGCCCATGGGCGGGGATTAACTCTGTGCATATCCAAATACCAAATGGCACCACCCCTATAGTATATATTTATCCTGAGGGTTAGAAACAGCATGCAAGACCATAGGGAGACCCCACCAACATAAAAAAAAACAACCCCAAACAACACTCAATAGCCCCAACCAAAGTCAATATCGAATACAAAAAGCAATGAATAAATGGATTTACCCTGTTGTAGATATTATATGCAAAGTGTTTTGAGGTCATACACTGGCTCATATCTGGAGGGCCAGTACACATATAGAGGCGGGCTCCCCTAATGCTGTCATCTCCCTCTCTTACTAATAGTTCCATGCCATGATTGAAGACCCCTGTATCGAGGTCACAAATGTGCAGAGCAAGGGAGGAGGTAGGAGAGGGAAGGTTGTAGGGGGACACATCAGCCGCCAAACCCCCTGATGAAGTGGGGGGGATGGAGTATTGTGTGTACTGAATATGAGGAGGTAAACATGCAGAGCATGCAGAGGGAGTGTGCCAGGGTGATGCACTCCAGTCAGGCACACAGACAATTCCTCCCGAAACCATGTGATGTACCAGACTGGAGCATGCATGCACCCCGCGGGAGGCCTAAGATGACCAACGTGGGACATGCCTCGCAGTCAAAGCAGACGGTCTGGAGAGAGACACCCCTGGATTGATTGGTGGCCTATATTTAACACCATATATCAGTCCAGGAGCAGCTATTAGCTTGATAGGCTCTGAGGCAGAGAATAAGTCCTTGAAACGCGTCAGTATTTAGATGTTCCATCGTTTCTATACACTTTGCGGATTGTTTGTGCTGTACCAAAAGAGATATATTTGCACTTTTTATGACTTTGTGAGTATAATACTTACCTTTTTGCAATAAATTCACATTTTTAAAGGATAATGCACTAGGCCGGTGTGCCCTCTGTTTGCCTGTTTTTATCCGGCAGTAACGATAAACAAAGAGCCACATCCGGTCCCCAGGCCGTAGTTTGGAGATCACTGGTCAACAGTGAAATTAAAAGAAAATCCCAAATTTTGGGTTGTCATCAGAACTGTAATAGAGGGGAAATTTTCTAATAGGGACACTAGTACTGGTGGCCTGGGGGGCTCCAATGAATTTTCAGGGGTTTCCTCCCACTTCCTGTTATGGCTATGGGGCAGGAAGTGAAGGTAAATCTACCCAATGGGACTTCAGTTCTAAAGTTCTGCTTTAAAGGAAAAGATTACAAGACTTACAAAATATATTCCTATATGTACTTGGGCTAACATTTTCTGACTGTGAGCTACAGAAGTAAATGTTTTGAAATCGCTTTACTCAGTTGTGAACATTTTCTCCAAGCAAGGCAATGGGAAGGATTCAGTTTCTGGATGGATCTGTACAAGGGTAAAGGCTCTTCTGTTGTCTGAAACCTGTGAAACTAAAATGGGGTATTTTTTTTTTTTATTTTATTCCTAAATTTTAAAATTGATCAATAATAACTATATTACTGTATCTATACAATATTTGTTTTCCAGAAAAAAATGTAATATACAACAAAGAGTTTCCAGAGCTGAGCAGATAGTACAGAAGATGAGTCTTGCTTTGCAAGTTCCTTTGTCTGATTAAAACTTACTACTTAGTCCATCGATAAGGGATATGTCACTGCTGTGATGACTTGAAAAGTAAGGCTGAGTTATCAAAGGAGTTAAGAAACTTCACTCAGCAGATTAAACATAACTAAACCCAAAACCAGAAAACATATATTGCAGCCTGCCAGTCATTGGATGTGGTGGCTGCAAATAGTCTTCCTATTTCAAGGTTTTATTTTCTATTATATTCACCTGGTGATCTGGACAGTAACATACCTCATGCCCTATGGTGGCTACATTCAATCCTCTACTGTACCTATGGAGGAGCAACTTGGGCATCCTTTGGACAGTAGCATTGTCAATCAGTGGCGAGGGTAGTGTGAGATGGACTAGTACCATGTTTCTCAAGTAATGGGTCAAGACCCAAAAGTTGGTCACGACCAGGGGAGGACCAGGCCTCTCTAATGCCCCACTAAAACGTCCAGTGCCCTGACAACATAGCTTAATGAAAACCACTGGCCATACTAATATAAATGGTAAGACGGTCGGGACCGCAACTAATATTTGTATTATTGCAGCCGGCCGGTCCCAATAAGGTGGTGCACACGGTGCACTTACAAAGCGGTCCCACGGCCCTCGCACTCATTCCTCCTTCCTTTGACATATAACTACACTTCCAGCCAGCTAGCCATGCAGGAGGGAAATAAAGCACCACTGAACTCCAGGGAATGACTCCGTTAGGTACTTTGGCTGGGTGATGAAGAGCGCATTTTGAAAGGAGTGAAAGAAAACAGGAAAGCGATAGTGATGAAGGGGGGGGACTGAAAGTGTGCATGAAAGGAGGAGACTGAAGGAAACCATGAAAGGGGAGGGCATGAAAAGGAAGTCAAAGTGGGTATTAAAGGAGGGTGTGAAAGGGGGATAAGGAAGGGAGGTATGAAAGGGTGGGCTAAAGCAGGGCATGGAAGGCGGGATTGAAGGAGTGCATAATAATAGGGGACTGAAAACCCTCACACAAAAATTGCACAAACTATATTGTTTATTTAAAAAAACACTGAAGTAACCTTGTGCCATGCAGAGTGGTTTAACACCCAGAGCGAGCTGACCCTGCAGGGTCGATGTAAGGAGGTGAGGGGGCACTTTGGCCACTAAGGATTTGCACGGAGTGAACACATAGCAGCACTTGCATGAATATCTTAATTTGAGCACTTTGGACATTTATTTAATTTATTGTGTTGTATTCATCATCGTGGTGATTTTTGTATGTATTACGTTTTAGGAGTTTGCTCGAGTGTCAGTTAGGACACTGGTCAATTCCCGGTGGGAATTCACGTGTTGCACTGTGTAATAGTTTCACCCCTGTGTGCACTGGGGTTTTTTTTGCTATATCAATTTATGGTATATTTATATTGATTTTTCTGAGCGCTGCACTGTTTTATATATATATACTGAATATTGCTCTGCTGCTTCATTTTCTAAATACCATTTTGAGACGTTAGCCAGTCAGATTCTATTGTAGTGCATAATTTCTAACACTGAAGATGTTAAAGGACAAGAGAGGCGAGTAAAGCTGGCCATAGATGAGTAGACTTTTGAATTAAAATTCTTTGGAAAAGAAGGTTCTAAAAAAGTTTGTTAATTTTTCTTATAAATAGCAGAGTCAAATTGATGTTTATTTTCTACTGCAGTGATGGGGAAATTCAGGAATGGAAATTCAGAATGATTTTCATTCAGTAAAGTCTATTCCTTCCAAAATCAAATGTTAAAAGCAAACAAAATCTTTGAACAATAAACAAATGTTCTGAGAAAGATCTGAGAATTTTTTGGTGCTGAAAGCGGTACCATTATTTTACATGGAAATATGTAGTTTTTTTATTGTAGGCTGTAATTTTTAGGAATAACTCACTGAAATCTGTCCGAACAAGAGTCTATTAAACATCCCGGGTAGGATAAAATTTGAAACATGAAATCATAAATTATAATTTAATAAATAATCATAACAAAATAATAATATAATAATAATACATTTAATTCAATAATATAATCAAACCAAAAACACTGAAATTTGAAATATAGCGCCAAGTTCGCACATTGCTGAGCAAAGTCGCAAAATTGTTTTCAGTGTCTGATGACGAATTTCCCCCACCAATCATTATCACTCAATTCTGCAAGTGGTTCTGATTTACTATCGCTGTTCTCTAGCTGATCTAAACCCGCTTTTGACCTAAAGGGACGCTTTTTGGACACCATGGACTTTTATCAGTTTCTAGGCAGAAAGAACAGACAAAATGCAGGGCGCCGGACAAAGCACTCGGGACAAAATGTATGTGAAATGGGTTGAAACAGCAATGTTTTACTATGTAAAATTTGTTTGGAAAAAAAATGACATTTTTTAAAATTTTCAAATTTCCCGTCGCCGGCGACGCCCGTACGTCCCGACGTCACAGGGACCGGAACACAGAAGCCGGATGCCGGCATCGGCCGGAGGAGATGGCCGGGGACGCTGCAGGGGACACATCGTGGGAGCGAAGGACAAGGTAAGTGCTGCAGGGACCCCCAGAGCAACGCCGCATGGTAAGCCCGAGTGTAGCTCGGGGGGGTTACCGCTTTTGGTACTGAAACTTTACCCCGAGCTACACTCGGGAATACCGCCAGGAGGGTTAAGATCTCATTTCTGTGCTGCTGCATCACTGTTCATTCAGCAGTCTAAAGCTGGTCATAGACGGGTAGAATTTTGAATGAAAATTCTCGGGAAAAGAAGGTTCTAAGAAAGTTTGCTCATTTTTCTAATCATTAGTCGGTCAAATAGACATTCGATTTCAACCGCAGTGACGAAAAAACTCGAAGAAGCAGGATGTAAAATTTTTCTCTAATGAATGAAGTTCTAAGAAAGTGTATGTGGTTTTCATTTGGTAAAGTCAGTTCATTCCAAAATCAAATGGTAAAAGCAAACAAACTCTTTTGAAAGGCTAACAAATGTTCTGAGATTTTTCGTACAAAATTTCCTAAGATGTTTTCCTAAGAACTTTCATTTGAAATTCTATGGCCAGCTTGATGGTATGTTTTTACTTGCTTTTGAAACGATGAGTAAGTATGAAAGTGTGTTCAAAACCATTGCCATGTAGGCTTTGAGATACTGTATATATTTCCTTCCTCTGTCACTAACACCTATTAGCATGAATCTGGGATGAATACTTGAGAAGTTGCCACCTACAACATGCTGATACATAGTTAATTTGAAAAAAAAAAATAAAAGATAAAAAATAAAAAATAAAAGTCCATCTAGTTCAACCATTTGAAAAAAAAAACAAATAGAAAACTTCCACTGACATATTGAGGGAGATTTACTAAAACCAGAAAGTGCTAAATCTGGTGCAGCTCTGCATAGAAACCAATCAACTTCCAGGTTTTACTGTCAAAGCTTCATTGAATGAGCTGAAGTTAGCAGGTGGCTTCCACGCACAGTTGCACCAGGTTTTGAGTGCTCCAGTAAATCTTCCCCATTCTGTCAATATATTCACAGGATTATCACAGAATGACAGGTCTTCCACTTGCATCTTTTAAATAATCTGTCAACATATTTTTAGAAATGAAGACATACTTTTTTCCACAGTTTCTTTTGTTGTTTATGAGGAATCTGATTAACAGCTTAACCTCCCTGGCGGTATTCCCGAGTGTAGCTCGGGGTAACATTTCAGTACCAAAAGCGGTAACCCCCCCGAGCTACACTCGGGAATACCATGCGGCGCTGCTCCGGCATGTGTTCTTCACTTACCTTACCCTGCGCTCCCACGATGTGTCCTCTGCAGCGTCCCCGGCCATCTCCTCCGGCCGATGCCGGCATCCGGCTTCTGTGTCCTGTCCCTGTGACGTCGGGACGTACGGGCGCCGCCGCCGCCGGCGGCGGGAAATTTAAAAATTTTAAAAAATGAAATTTTTTTTTTTTTTCATTTTACACAGTAAAACATTGCTGTTTCAACCTATTTCACATACATTTTGTCCCGAGTGCTTTGTCCGGCGCCCTGCCTGCATTTTGTCTGTTCTTTCTGCCTGGAAACTGAGAAATGTCCATGGCGTCCAAAAAGTGTCCCTTTAGGTCAAAATCGGTTTAGATCAGCTAGAGAACAGCGATAGTAAATCAGAACCACTTGCAGAATTGAGTGATAATGATTCGTGGGGGAAATTCGTCATCAGAAACTGAAAACGATTTTGCGACTGAGCTCAGCAATGTGCGAACTTGGCGCTCTATTTCACATTTCAGTGTTTTTGGTTTGATTATATTATTGAATTAAATTTTTTATTATTTTTATATTATTTTTATGATTATTTATTAAATTATAATTTATGATTTTGTGTTTCAAATTTTATCATACCCAGGATGTTTACTAGACTCTTGTTCGGACAGATTTCAGTGAGTTTTTCCTAAAAATTACAGCCTACAATAAAAAAATACATATTTCCATGCAAAAAAATGGTACCGCTTTCAGCACCAAAAATCTGAAATAATCATACCGCCAGGGAGGTTAAGGACTGCCCTATAGCAGAAATACTGCTACAGGGTAGTACCTGTGCGCAAAATCACATATATATATACGTGATTTTGCATTTCCGAGTAGGGGGCGTGCATGCTCTACCAGTGCCGCCATTCACGGCTGTGGATGTCAATCACCGGGTCCCGGTTGTTTATATGCCCGCCGACGCCTGGTGATTACTGACGATCACCAACTTGGGCAGCTTGGGCACACTGCTCGGGATGGCTATGCACAGCACAGCCATCCTGATCAGTATCACACAAAAAATATAATTTGCGCTAGCAAATAAATATTAAAGTATACCTGTGAACAAAAAAATATAAAATATTATCCATGTAAATAATACTTATAAATACATATAAAGAATTTTTTTTATATATATATATAAAAAAGTGTCCAAAAAAAACTGTCCAAATTTGAGATGTGTAATACAGATCCAAAAACGTGCACAAAAAATATAAATGTGACAATCCACCACCAAAAGTACTAAATAAACTCACCAGAGCTATAAAAAACTGAAGCATATATTGCTCTGGGGGTGATGGTATTAGTAGAGTAATAGACCATTCATGGATGTGTCTTCAGGGAGTAATATTCTGCAGAACCCAGATCCAAGCAGACCAATTTCAATGGAGTGAATGCTCTACAATCAAATACCACTAAGGAAATCCACTTCTCCAAAAAGATCACCCTAATCGTATCCAAGAGGGGAAATGCCAGACACTCGGAAGAAATAAAAGAACTTCATGGTGCAGTATTATTAAAAAACAGCTTCCTTTATTATGCACTCATTGCACTTATCTCAAGAGGTGTCCCAGCCGACACCAGCGTTAACAGCATACAGGAATCACAGTAAAAAACGAACCCAGCCACTCGGCACATGCACAGTAGCTCGCTGGGAAACGTAATGACGTCACATCAATCAAGCCCCGCCCTACGTGTTTCGTCATCTACGTCCTCACGGTATAAATATGTATTTATAAGTATTATTTACATGGATAATATTTTATATTTTTTTGTTCACAGGTATACTTTAATATTTATTTACTAGCGCAAATTATATTTTTTTTGTTATTTGTTACACTTTATTTATTTATGGTGGATTTTGCAGCTGGTATATCAATTAGTGACCCATACATTTATATATTTTTTCTCTCTCTTTCCATAGGCGCCATTATATTCATTTACTTACATCCTGATCAGTATGCTTACAGTAAAGCACACATCTCCCCCCGACCCCTAGTAAAACACTCCCTGCACATAGTTAACCCTTTGATCGTCCCTCACTTTAACCCCTTCCTGCCCAGTGCTCTTAGTACAGTGTCAGTGCTTTTTTTTTTTTTAGCACTGATCACTGTATTGGTGTCACCAAGTTAGTTCCCCCCCAGTGTCAGAATGTCCGCCGCAGTCCCGCTAAAAGTCACTGATTGCCGCCATCACTAGTAGAAAAAAAAAATCCCATTATCTATACCGCCATTTGTAAATGCTATAACTTTAACGTAAACCCATTAATTTACACATATTGGGATTTTGTTTTTTAGCAAAGACGTAGCAGATCTCATTTTGGACTAAATTTATGACAAAATTAGATTTTTTTGTTAATTTTTTTACTGGACATGTTTAATAGCAAAAAATAAAAAACAATATTTTTTTCTCAAAATTGTCATTTTTTTGCTTATAGTGAAAAAAATAAAAAACTCACAGGCGATCAAATACCACCGAAAGAAAGCTTAATTCGTGGGAAAAAAAGGACGTAAATGTAATTTAGGTGCAGTGTTGCATGACCGTGCAATTGTCAGTTAAAGTAACACAGCGCTGTAACGCAAAAAATGGCCTGGTCAGGAAGGGGGGTAAATCCCCTGGAGGGCAAAGGGTTAAAGATAGTTTCACACACTGATGTCAAAAGATGATCCCAAATAGTTTATGAACGGTAAAGATCACTCATTTTGAAATGTCCCTGCCTCCTTCAGCCTCCCTTAAACCCTGCTCAGCACGTTCCCTTACTTATAGCTCTGGACTCTCATCACTATCTCCAACCCTGATTGAGCAATGTAGTGTTGTGAGGAACAACTTCTCCTCATTTAAACATTTAACTTGCAGATACCCCTGATCACTTCTATTCAGATTGCCAGCAAAATATCCCTGGAAAAAGCACTCCCTTCTTCCAAAGTGGGAGATTATTGAATAACATAGTACAGAGCAATGATGCACAATTTTTGGTAAAACATACTATACACAGATCAAATAACTGAGCTAATCAGTCTTTAGTAACTCGTCCAGTAAAGTGAATTGTTATTGGCTGCTAAAGGTTATTGCCCAACGGATCAAATTCAAAATCCTAACACTGACGTACAAAGCCATCCACCATACTGCCCCGAACTACATCACTGACCTAATATCCAAGTACCGCCCAACACGCACACTCCGCTCCTCACAAGACCTCCTTCTCTCTAGTTCCCTGGTCTCCTCCTCCCATGCCCGCCTCCAGGACTTCTCCAGGGTGTCACCCATCCTCTGGAACTCCCTGCCCCAACCCATCAGATTATCACCTACTCTCCTCTCCTTTAGGCGCACCCTGAAAACCCACCTCTTCAGGGAAGCCTACCCCACCCCCTGCTAACTTGCCGACCTCCTCCACTCTTCCTACCACTCCATCCCCCACAGCTATCTCCTCCTGTGCCACCATCCCCTCCCTCCTAGATTGTAAGCTCCAAAGAGCAGGGCCCTCGATCCCCTCATGTTCTGCATTGTATTGGTATTGTTCTGTCACATGTTCTGTCCCCCTTTGTAATGTACAGCGCTGAGCGAACTATTGGCGCTTTATAAATACTGTATAATAATAATTTCACTGCGGCCATTTCTATTGCTTTACTCACCATTTGTTGAATAAGCATGAAAGTATTTTAAGAATAATCCACAGCAGGGGCGAACTGACCATTTGGAAACTCCGGCACTGCCCGAGGGCTCGGGGTCAGTAGGGGGCCCCATGAGATTCCCCTGGTACCTTTTTCATAGGCTTTTTTGAGTTTTGGCAAGGACACAGGGGCCCCATGATCCCCTATTTCCCGGGGGCCCCATGAGTTGTCAGTCCGCCCCTGATCCACAGAAGATGTTGTTTCACTTTTGATCACTAAGGTGTTTTCCATAGCAATCTAATCGTATTAGTAAACCAAATAGATCATCAACACATATTTTCCTATAGACAAAACCTAAAGATACCTGACCTTGAGTAAATGCTCTTTGTAAGGTTGCATTGCTCAAGAGCAAGCCTCTTCTCGTGCTTACAAGCAACCAGGGGTGGACTGACAACTCATGGGGCCCCCGGGCAATAGGGGATCATGGGGCCCCTGTGTCCTTGCCCAAACTTAAAAAAGCCTATGAAAAGGTACCAGGGGCATCTCATGGGGCCCCCTACTGACCCCCCCGGGCAATAGGGGATCACGGGGCCCCTGTGTCCTTGCCCAAACTTAAAAAAGCCTATGAAAAAGGTACCAGGGGCATCTCACAGGGCCCCCTACTGACCCCCCGAGCAATA
>NW_028318830.1:962500-992500 GCF_062004578.1 Staurois parvus
CATGATCAACGCACATCCTATGCAGACAAAAAGCACAAGATGCAGGTAGGAAAGTTAATCATTTTTTAATGCAAAATTTGCATAGAAATAAAAACATGCTTTTTTAAATGAAGGGAATAATTCTAGGATATTCTAAACTGAGTATGAGAAAAATAATTTAAATTATGTAGTTCAGCTATGCTGTCTACAGAAACAATTTAGGGCCTGTCTGAGGATTTGATAATGTCAAAACTGTTTCTCTTCTAATACAAGTCAATGGAAAAAGCAGTTTGAAGCAGGTATAATGCAGTTGAAATGAATTCTGATTTATCTCAGAAATGTCTCAGACTGCTATTAATAACATGTTGCATTTGCTCATTGACACAAGCGCAAGACCCTATACTTCTAATACTGATATTAAATTTGTATGACCATTAACTGATCAGTTCCTATTAATCTTTCTCCATGTCTTTTTTAGGTCCTTTTTTACGTCTCTCCTGTTCATAGATTAGTGGGTGCCCTGATGACTGTCTTATCACTTTTCCCAGGTGAGATGGTATTAGAATGATTATCTGCCCCTCCTGCATTCTTAAATGTTATGTTTGTACATCTTCTCTGATGATCAGGCCCGGCTAGCTGGGGACCCCTGACAGGGGACTCCACACTCAACCAATCTGATGCCCCCGAGGGTGAGGTGGCTCCTTGCTGTACCCCATCCTGCCCTTTTTTTGTCTTTCTTTTTCTCTTTTCCTTTTTTCCCCCACTACCACTACTATAACATCTTCTTCATGACAATTAAAAACAAACACTCAGGGCTTGTACAGTGTCAGATCTGTTTTAGGTCTTGCTTAGATCACCTACAGCATGTTGTGATTCCTACATCTCTTGTAAAATTTTAGTTTTTAGATTGTTTTTTGTTTTTTGTTTTGTTTTTTTGTAATCCCTTACTGTGCCTTCTCTTTCTAGATATGACCTTCTCTACTTGTATATACATGCTCTTGTGTGGTTATAAATCAAGAATTACACCAAAAAAAATGATGCTTTTAATATAGATTTATTTTTTCCTTTTTAAATTTGTTCTTTTATCATAAAGGCATGATTGAGCATGGACTCACGGACAGTTCTCAGTACAGACCCCGACAGAGCATTACAGATGAAGGAATGTTCTCTTCAACTCCAACATCTCAGGACTATATTCCTGCAACTTCCTCCGAAAGCCCTAATTCCAAAGATGAGAGCATTGAAACTGAAAACAACCATTTTTTAGAGGACAACAAATCGGAAAGACCAGTGTTGGAGTCTGGAGTAGACCTAAATGGCAGTGTTGAGCATCTGAAGCCTCCATCTCATACATCTCCTGAATCTACTGAGAGTGACTGGGAAACACTGGATCCAAGCATCCTGGAGGAATGTATTACAACAGATGACGGGGAAGTTTGGAATATGGGTCCAGGGCAATCTGAAACTCTCAGTAAGGACAATGTAACATCAGGAAGTGTTCCCATTACTGTTCAGCCCCAGTCAAAAGCAGGCCAGGCAGTATTTGTTCCTGGATTGATATCTGGGCTAGAAGAGGACAAGTATGGAATGCCTTTAGCAATTTTTACAAAGGTCAGTATAACAGCAAGTGAAAAAATATAGTTTTTTTGGGCAGGATGTGCTTCTTTAGAAAATTAATTACCATAACCCATGAAATACCTGAATTAGGTGTTTTAGGCCCTATATAGGGTTAACTTGACAGAGCAGTACACTGCATTAATAAAAACCCATGTCAAATTTTTAGCAGTGCTACATTTTAAATATAAACAATAATATGTGG
Organism: Staurois parvus; assembly: GCF_062004578.1. Taxonomy (NCBI): domain Eukaryota; kingdom Metazoa; phylum Chordata; class Amphibia; order Anura; family Ranidae; genus Staurois; species Staurois parvus. The sequence continues at coordinate 964,299 of NW_028318830.1, forward strand.
TGTGCTTGAAGAAAATTATGAAAATTCAGCCTTGATATGTATGCAGGGATCATAGCCTACCTAGTCGGTCTTTTTTTTTTTTTTTTTTTTTTTAAATATATATATCCAGGCATTGCTGTACTTCACCAACCCACTTTACTCACTTTGGTTAGAGTGGTAGTAAACCTCAGTCATAAAATATGAATAAAGCACATCCTTCTGTAGCGTGTACTTGTCTCTATCCAAAGCACTGACAGTCTTTTCTCTTTGCTTCCTCACCCCTCTGCTTTCTGCAGGAGTCCCTCCTGACAGGTTTTCCCTACAACAAGAGATAAAAAGTTGACAAGGGAGAGAACTCCAGCACACAGCCTGTAATTGACAGCCACAGCCTCTGTTCCTGTGTGAGGTGTGATAGGAGGGTATGTCGCTTCCCTCCAATCAGCTCTCAGATCTGTCCTCACAATGTGTAACTGGAGATCCCTACCCCCTCATGCAGAAGCTGAGAAAAAAAATCCTTTGATCTGTGTGTTTTTAGAATGATCTACAAATAGGTTGGCAGCAGATAAACAGGTAAAACTTATGCAGGACGATTTGTTTCATCTCTGTGTATCATCTGAGGCCAGTCACTTCACTGGGTATATGTGGGTGAAGTTTTCAAAGCTAGAGATCAGTTTATGCCCAATTCTAATTACAGCATCCTAAGCCATCATACAAAAGATTGTACTCACAAGGTGTACTCACAGACCTACTGAAGAGCAGAAAAGTGCAATGCCTCTTCTGACTGTCACCTTAGGTCGTGAACAGTGTGACAACGTGCAAGTAAGACATAACCAGGATAAACTCACGGCCCAACAGTGAAACAGAAGGATTTAAAAGACCGTCTGTGACCAGTTCACCATGCGTCCCTGTGCAAGCAATATACTAATGTGATAATATCAGAAGGGTCACAGACAAACCAACCGCGTAGCAGCCGGGGTACAAATGATATACAAGTCAGACAGTACCCAGGGCCTCACACACTACCGCACAGCAGTAGAATTAATAGAGTGTGATCAGGTCTCATACTTCATTTTTTTGCAGTGTACAGGAAGGGATCATATGTCACTGTACAGCAGAGCAACGCACCGCGCTGCTGTGCAAGACATGACGGCTCATTTTGTGCACTTTAAAAAAAAAAAAAAAAGTTGACTAAAGTAAAAAATGGAACTATGTGATGCACGTTTTTTAGTGACATCATCAAATGTAGCTGCTGTGCAAATCTAAACTGCGCAAGTTTAGAGGATGTGCACAGTACCTACAGGTAAGCCTCATCATAAGCTGACCTGTAGCCACTAGTTTTGGTTAAAGTGGTAGTAAACTCTTTATATATACTAGTGGCTATTACTACTATGCTATTAATTCTACTGCTGTGCAGTAGTTTGTGACAGGGTGGATAAAAATCAATGTTTTTTAAAAAAAAAAAAAAATCGGATTTTTTTAATTTAAATCGGATTTTTTTGAATAAAATGCTTATTGAGGAAAATATATTACCATCCAAAGGTTATTCCATCATGAAAAAAAGATTAGTTTTTTAATTATGTAGAATAAGGCTGTATATGTTTAATTTGTTTGGTAAATAAATTCCATGAATCCATTCACAATGTCGCTCTCCAGAGGTTTCTGTAAGATTATTGGGCAGTTTCTCTGCCTACAAGATATTATCACAGATGATTGGTTTACTTTTGCAGTTCTCAAAACTGAATTTGACTCAGCGGAGATCACATGCCTCTTCTTCACAGCAAAAATGTTATAACATGAACAGAGCTAAGAAAAAGATCTTCATCCTAACTTCTACAAACCTATAAATACAGAATCAGCCCCTTCAGTGCTAAGTTTCAAGAAGTTCAGTGAATAGAATAGAAACAATATTTTTCTGATTGTTTGGAGTGGAATAGATCTGCACAAGAAGAAAGGGAAACTAAGTGTGAGGAGGGAGGGGCCGACAGTGTGAGGAGGGAGGGGCCGACAGTGTGAGGAGGGAGGGGCCGACAGTGTGGGGAGGGAGGGGCCGACAGTGTGGGGAGGGAGGGGCCGACAGTGTGGGGAGGGAGGGGCCGACAGTGTGGGGAGGGAGGGGCCGACTGTGTGGGGAGGGAGGGGCCGACTGTGCGGGGAGGGAGGGGCCGACTGTGCGAGGAGGGAGGGGCCGACTGTGCGAGGAGGGAGGGGCCGACTGTGCGAGGAGGGAGGGGCCGACTGTGCGAGGAGGGAGGGGCCGACTGTGCGAGGAGGGAGGGGCCGACTGTGCGAGGAGGGGCCGACTGTGCGAGGAGGGGCCGACTGTGCGAGGAGGGGCCGACTGTGCGAGGAGGGAGGGGCCGACTGTGCGAGGAGGGAGGGGCCGACAGTGCGAGGAGGGAGGGGCCGACAGTGCGAGGAGGGAGGGGCCGACAGTGCGAGGAGGGAGGGGCCGACAGTGCGAGGAGGGAGGGGCCGACAGTGCGAGGAGGGAGGGGCCGACAGTGCGAGGAGGGAGGGGCCGACTGTGCGAGGAGGGAGGGGCCGACTGTGCGAGGAGGGAGGGGCCGACTGTGCGAGGAGGGAGGGGCCGACTGTGCGAGGAGGGAGGGGCCGACTGTGCGAGGAGGGAGGGGCCGACTGTGCGAGGAGGGAGGGGCCGACTGTGCGAGGAGGGAGGGGCCGACTGTGCGAGGAGGGAGGGGCCGACTGTGCGAGGAGGGAGGGGCCGACAGTGTGAGGAGGGAGGGGCCGACAGTGTGAGGAGGGAGGGGCTGACAGTCTAAGTTTCTTAAAATGTATATATTTTGTTTAGCCAAATTAGTTACCAAACATGGATGTTTAAGCAAATCACATATGCTGGAATGTTATTGTTTCAGATGAATAAATCTATTTAAATTGTTATTATTAAGGTAATGATTATTTTTCTCCTTCCTAAGTACAACAGAAAAGTTGTCCAAATATGAATGATTAACCTATTAAACTGGGGATAAAAAAACTAATATGAAAAGTTGTTATTCTAAAAATCTTCATCTACTTGGATATTAAAGTTATACCAGCAAGAATTAGTCTTTATGTAGAAAACTAGGATTTACATCCAGCCTTACTGACTAGTGATTTAAATTGTGATTTAAATTGTGATTTAAATCAGTTTGATTTAAATCAAATCCAGCCTGGTTTGTGAGACCCTGGGTACTGTCTGACTTGTATATCATTTGTACCCCGGCTGCTACGCGGTTGGTTTGTCTGTGACCCTTCTGATATTATCACATTAGTATATTGCTTGCACAGGGACGCATGGTGAACTGGTCACAGACGGTCTTTTAAATCCTTCTGTTTCACTGTTGGGCCGTGAGTTTATCCTGGTTATGTCTTACTTGCACGTTGTCACACTGTTCATGACCTAAGGTGACATAGAAGAGGCATTGCACTTTTCTGCTCTTCAGTAGGTCTCTGAGTACACCTTGTGGGTACAATCTTTTTTACATACTCTTTTGTATGATGGCTTAGGATGCTGTAATTAGAATTAGGCATAAACTGATCTCTAGCTTTGAAAACCCTCACCTATATATACCCAGTGAAGTGACTGGCCTCAGATGATACACAGAGATGAAACAAATCGTCCTGCATAAGTTTTACCTATTTATCTGCTGCCAACTTATTTGTAGATCATTCTAAAAACACACAGATCAAAGGATTTTTTTTCTCAGCTTCTGCATGAGGGGGTAGGGATCTCCAGTTACACATTGTGAGGACAGATCTGAGAGCTGATTGGAGGGTAGCGACACACCCTCCTATTGCACATCACACAGGAACAGAGGCTGTGGCTGTCAATTACAGGCTGTGTGCTGGAGTTCTCTCCCCTATCAACTTTTTATCTCTTGTTGTAGGGAAAACCTGTCAGGAGGGACTCCTGCAGAAAGCAGAGGGGTGAGGAAGCAAAGAGAAAAGACTGTCAGTGCTTTGGATAGAGACAAGTACACGCTACAGAAGGATGTGCTTTATTCATATTTTATGACTGAGGTTTACTACCACTTTAATGGTTCAGTGTTAAGGAGGGAAAGGGTTGTACATGTTATGTACACATATAACACTAGGGCGGCACAGTGGCTTAGTGGTTAACACGTCTGCCTTGCAGTAAATGGGTCATAGGTTCGATTCCCGACCATGGCACCTCCTGCATGGAGTTTGCATGTTCTCCCTGTGCTTGCGTGGGTTTCCTCCGGGTGCTCCGGTTTCCTCCCACACTCCAAAAGACATGCTGGTATGTTAATTTGCTCCTGTCTAAATTGGCCCTAATATGTGTATGTATGAATGTGAGTTAGGGACCTTAGATTGTACGCTCCTTGAGGGTTAGGGACTGATGTGAATGTACAATATATGTGTAAAGCACTGCGTAAATTGACAGCACTATATAAGTACCTGAAATAAATAACACCAGTTACATCCTATATTTGAATAGGAATTGAAAGATTTTGTCCAAATGCTTTTAAGACTTCATACACAGAGGTGCTCATTCTCCTGCATTTGCTTTAGTAAAGCATGGTTCATTTATTTCATCATTTATTGAAATTTCTTGATAAATGTGTCTCATTAAAGAAAAATGTAAGGCATGTAGGATGGTTTAAAATGTGAATTTACCTAATGATATACCAAACCAAAGAGAGAAGTAAAAATAAAGTGTCATGAGTGCTTGATAAGGGAATTCACCATCATAAGGAAGCAGAATCCCAACCATAATGAGTGGTTTCATATGGCCCACCCTGAATGATGATTATTATTATTATACAGTATTTATAAAGCACCAATAGTTCGCTCAGCGCTGTACATTACAGAGGGGGACAGAACATGTCAAGGGCCCTGCTCTTTCCAGCTTACAATCTAGGAGGGGGGGGTGGTGGCACAGGAGGAGATAGCTGTGGGGGATGGAGTGGTAGGAAGAGTTGAGGAGGTCGGCAGGTTAGCAGGGGGTGGGGTAGGCTTCCCTGAAGAGATGGGTTTTCAGGGTGCGCCTAAAGGAGAGGAGAGTAGGTGATAATCTGATGGGTTGGGGCAGGGAGTTCCAGAGGATGGGTGACACCCTGGAGAAGTCCTGGAGGCGGGCATGGGAGGAGGAGACCAGGGAACTAGAGAGAAGGAGGTCTTGTGAGGAGCGGAGTGTGCGTGTTGGGCGGTATTGGATATTAGGTCAGTGATGTAGTTCGGGACAGTATGGTGGACGGCTTTGTACGTCAGTGTTAGGATTTTGAATTTGATCCGTTGCGCAATCGGAAGCCAGTGGAGGGATTGGCAGAGGGGGTGGAGGACACTGAGTGGAGGCCAGTGGAGGGATTGGCAGAGGGGGGTGGAGGACACTGAGTGGAGGCCAGTGGAGGGATTGGCAGAGGGGGTGGAGGACACTGAGTGGAGGCCAGTGGAGGGATTGGCAGAGGGGGTGGCGGAGATGGAGCGGTTGGAAAGGTGAATGAGTCTGGCAGCCGTATTCAGGATGGACTGAAGCGGGGATAGCCAGCGGCGAGGCAGGCCAGTGAGGAGGGAGTTGCAGTAGTCGAGTCGTGATATGATGAGGGAGTGGATGAGCTGTTTAGTGGTTTCTGGGGTTAGGAACGTGCGGATTTTGGCGATGTTGCGGAGGTGGAGTCTGCATGAGTTTGTTAAAGATTGGACTTGGGGCTGGAAGGATAGGTTGGAGTCCAGAATGACACCAAGTACTCTGGCCTGCGGGGCGGGTTTGATGGTGGCGTTGTTGGATGTGATGGAGAAGTCAATGGGGGGTGGGGTCCGGGCTGGGGGGGAAGACTAGGAGCTCAGTTTTGGAGAGGTTCAGTTTAAGGAAGTGGAGCGACATCCAGTCTGATATGTCGCTCAGTAGGTGTGATTTGGGCGGAGACTGAGGGGGTGAGGTGGGGGGTTGAGAGATAGATTTGTGTGATAAATGAATGATAAAGCATATAGTCAGAAAACTGTTCAATTATTAGGTCTGTACCAGAACATGAGTGAAAATATACTTTTACCTTCGCTCTTTTCCATTGTACGGGCTCTAAAGAAAACACAGGTTCACAGTCCAGTGGTGTTAAAGGAAAACTGCCCTTTTCAACTTGAGCAGACACTATTCCAAAAAAGCCAGACCCAAAAAGAAGCATAGTAAATAAGTAAATTGAGGTTTTTACATTCTGTTTAATCCCATTCCAGGGTTACCTATGTTTGCCATATATGGCACTACAGCAGCATCATCTTCTCTCTGATGTCAGCATACGTGGATTTGTGGCTGGAGCTACCAACATACTCTTCCGACAGCAGAAACACTTGAGTGACGCCATTGTTGAGGTAAGCGGTTAATCAAATTTTATCTTCGTACTTAAGTGGATGTCAGACATATATGTTGTAAAAATTAAAATATTTAATCTTGCTTCAGTGGGGACAACATGCACAGTTCTTGCTTCACACTTTAATAAATGAGACCTGTGCTATCATTACATAAAATGTACTATAATTCTTACATTTCTGATCCTTTTTTGTGTTGCAAGGCAGCACTTTCTGGTTTCTGGCCTAAGCCATGCTCCGCTGCGTCCTGGGATTATTTATTTCAGGTACTTATATATCGCCGTCAATTTCCACAGCGCTTTACATGTATATATCGTAGATTCACATCAGTCCCTAACCCTCAAGGGGTGTACAATATATGGTCCCTAACTCACATTCATACATACACATACTATGGACATATTAGACAGGAGCCAATTAACCTACCAGCATGTCTTTGGTGGGTGGGAGGAAACCAGAGAACCCGGAGGAAAGCCACGCAGGCACAGGGAGAACATGCAAACTCCAGGCAGGTGGTGCCGTGGCTGGGACTCGAACCAACGACCCTAGTACTGCCAGGCGGAAGTGCTAACCACTCAGCCACTGTGCTGTCCATAGCCACTGTACTATCTTACAGCTATCCCAGTGTGTTACTAACCCACAGCTTTGGATGCTGAATCATTGTCTGACCAGTTATAACAACTGTGAGGTACACTGTATTACCAAAAATATTTGGACACCCCTCCAAATAACTGGACTCAGGTGTTCCAATCACCTCCATGTCCACAGGGGTAATAATTCAAGCCCCTAGGCATGAAGACTGCTTCTACAAACATTTGTGATAGAATGGGTCGCTCTCAGGAGCTCAGTGACTCCAAGCGTGGTCCCGTGATAGGTGGTCACCTGGGCAATAAGTCCATCCGTGACATTTCCTGGCTACTAAATATTCCACGGTCAACTGTTAGTGGTATTATAACAAAGTGGAAGCAACTGGGAACAACAGCCACTCCGCCACCAAGTGGTAGGCCACGTCACATGACAGAGCGGGGTCAGCGCATGCTGAAGTGCACAGAAGTCGCCAACTGTCTGCAGAGCCAATAGCTAAAGATATCCAAACTTCGTGTGGCCTTCAGATAAGCACAACAGTGTGTAGGAGCTTTAGGGAATGGGTTTCCATGGCCGAGCTGCTGCATCTAAGCATTACATCAAGTGCAATGCAAAGCGTAGGATGCAGTGGTGTAAAGCACGCCGCCACTGGACTCTAGAGTGTGGAGACATGTTCTTTGTCTGGCAAATCCGATGGACATATCTGGGTTTGGCAGTTGCCGGGAGAATGGTATATGCCTGACTGCATTGCGGCAAATGTAAAGTTTGGTGGAGGGGGGATTATGGTGTGGGGTTTTTTTCTTGGGTTGGTCTTGGCCCCTTTGTTCCAGTAAAGGGAACTCTTAAGGCATCAGCATACAAAGACATTTTGGACAATTTCATGCTCCCAACTTTGTGGGAGGAGTTTGGGGATGGCCCCTTCCTGTTCCAACATGACTGCGCACCAGTGCACAAAGCAAGGTCCATAAAGACATGGATGAGTGAGTTTGGAGTGGAGGAACGTGACTGGCCGGCACAGAGTCCTGATAGAACACCTTTGAGATGAATTAGAGCGGAGACTGTGAGCCAGGCCTTCTTGTCCAATATCAGTTTCTGACCTCAAATGTGCTTCTGGAAGAATGGTCCAACCTTCCCATAGACACCCTCCTAAACCTTGTGGACGGCCTTCCCAGAAGAGTTGAAGCTGTTATAGCTGCAAAGGGCGGGGCCAACTCAATATTGAACCCTACGGACTAAGACTGGGATGCCATTAAAGGTCATGTGCGTGTAAAGGCCGGAGGTCCAATACTTTTGGCAATATAGTGTATCTGTTCATGGGTTTGTTCTCCTGTTGTGGCCATTATGAAGGGAACACATTCTCCTTTTGTATTTTTAGTCTGTTATTTTGTGATGGGGCATACAGCAGGGGGAATCTGGACCAAGCAAAGGTAGGAAGGAACACCAAAAACTCCCAGGTACTTGGTAACTGTGGTGGAAGGTCCCGCTGTTGGGCTACCTGAGACCAACCAGATGTGGATTCAACCATCTAGTCTCACCTGTTGCTAAGATATTACTTTTAAATGGGGTAATCGTTAACGTTGGATTTCCCTTAATCTACAATGATTTTGTAACTGTTTTTGTGTTGCTGTAGTTACGATGGAAAACTACCGTATTTTTCGCTCCATAAGACGCACCTAGGTTTTAGATGAGAAAAACGAGAAAAAAAATATTCTGAACCAATGGACTGCAGACACAGTACAGGGGATGACCAGAGACTGCGGACACAGTACAGGAGATGACCAGAGACTGCGGACACAGTACAGGAGATGACCAGAGACTGCGGACATAGTACAGGAGATGGCCAGAGACTGCGGACGCAGTACAGGAGATGGCCAGAGACTGCGGACACAGTGCAGGAGATGACCAGAGACTGCGGACACGGTACAGGAGATGACCAGAGACTGCGGACATAGTACAGGGATGACCAGAGACTGCGGACATAGTACAGGAGATGACCAGAGACTGCGGACAGTACAGGAGATGGCCAGAGACTGCGGACAGTACAGGAGATGGCCAGAGACTGCGGACAGTACAGGAGATGACCAGAGACTGCGGACACAGTACAGGAGATGACCAGAGACTGCGGACACAGTACAGGGGATGACCAGAGACTGCGGACACAGTGCAGGGGATGACCAGAGACTGCGGACACAGTACAGGGGATGACCAGAGACTGCGGACACAGTACAGGGGATGACCAGAGACTGCGGACACAGTACAGGGGATGACCAGAGACTGCGGACACAGTACAGGGGATGACCAGAGACTGCGGACACAGTACAGGGGGTGACCAGAGACTGCGGACACAGTACAGGGGGTGACCAGAGACTGCGGACACAGTACAGGGGGTGACCAGAGACTGCGGACACAGTACAGGGGGTGACCAGAGACTGCGGACACAGTACAGGGGGTGACCAGAGACTGCGGACACAGTACAGGGGGTGACCAGAGACTGCGGACACAGTACAGGGGGTGACCAGAGACTGCGGACACAGTACAGGGGGTGACCAGAGACTGCGGACACAGTACAGGGGGTGACCAGAGACTGCGGACACAGTACAGGGGGTGACCAGAGACTGCGGACACAGTACAGGGGGTGACCAGAGACTGCGGACACAGTACAGGGGGTGACCAGAGACTGCGGACACAGTACAGGGGGTGACCAGAGACTGCGGACACAGTACAGGGGGTGACCAGAGACTGCGGACACAGTACAGGGGGTGACCAGAGACTGCGGACACAGTACAGGGGGTGACCAGAGACTGCGGACACAGTACAGGGGGTGACCAGAGACTGCGGACACAGTACAGGGGATGGACCAGAGACTGCGGACACAGTACAGGGGGTGACCAGAGACTGCGGACACAGTACAGGGGGTGACCAGAGACTGCGGACACAGTACAGGGGGTGACCAGAGACTGCGGACACAGTACAGGGGGTGACCAGAGACTGCGGACACAGTACAGGGGGTGACCAGAGACTGCGGACCTTTGGGGAGGGAGGGGGAGCGGGTACCTGAATTTGACAGGTACCGCTCCCACTTCCGCAAAGTTGTCCTTCCTTCCTTCTTCCCGCGGCGGCTTCTGTGACAGCCTGGTGCCCACTGCGCATGCGCGAGAAGCGCGGCGCTTTGTGAATGTTAATGTTAAGCTACAGATAAAAAAAAGCTTAAAATCTATCTTTTCCTAATAGTAAATTATTCATATGGATTTCTATGGCTGATGCAAAAGTAAAAGGAGGAGGAGGGGGGTGTCACTCAGCTACACCAGAAATAGGTCATCACTTTCTCTCCGGCACAGGGAATAGATCACACTTACAGAAGTTGTTGCCTTGGTCTGATGTGGGTTGAATGGTCAGTAAAATGCACATGATAAAGCGGGGAGCTGGCCTGACTCTAGAAATCACTGCACATGAGTGATTTATGTAAACTTTGTGTGTTTTTGATATTTAGGCTGCACGTGAAACTCTTAAACTCGTATGCTCATGTTCTGAGGATAAAAAGTAATTGTATGTAGCGTTAGTCTGTGCTAACTGTAGGGAAACAACCCATAAGATCGCTTTAGTTGTGCTCAGGGGCGGACTGACAACTCGTGGGGCCCCCGGGCAATAGGGGATCATGGGGCCCCTGTGTCCTTGCCCAAACTCAAAAAAGCCTATGAAAAAGGTACCAGGGGCATCTCATGGGGCCCCCTACTGACCCTGGGCCCTCGGGCAGTGCATGAATTTCCAAATGTTCAGTCCGCCCCTGGTTGTGCTTAAAGGATAAGTTCACCTTTTGGACAAGAATAATAAATGCACATTTTTTTGCAGGTAAAGAATGTGCATTTATTATTTTTGTCCAAAGGAGCCTGGAAAGCATTGCACTAGTGATCCGTAGATCGCTGATACCATGCGGGTCTCCAGCAGACCTGTCAGAATATCTGCTTGCCATATGGGATGTACAAACAAGCAGATATTCTGACAAGAAGCTTGAATGAGCGCCATAGTTCATTGAAAACTACAAGCGGACATCTGCTAAGGCTGTGGGGACTTGCAGTTCATTCATTCACCGAAGTACGTGAATGAATGACGCAGCCGTGTGGGCGAAGCCCCCCGCAAGGCCACGCTGTTTTCAAATCTAACAGATAGTACCGGGAGAGTCGGAGGGAGGTGGTACAGCGGTTGGCAGCTTCGGCTATGGGAACATGTTACATATTCCACCCTAAAAACGGGTGGGAACATGTAACCTGTTCCAAAGGTGAACTTATCCTTTTAGATCTGGAAAAAAAATTTAGTATTTTATTAGATTAATAGATTTGCAGACTTCCTGACACCGGCGGGGGGGGGGGAGAATCTGGAGAGTGCAAAATCTGGTTCTGTTCTGCATAGAAAACCAATCAACATCCAGATATTATTGTCAAAGCTTAATTGAATAAGCTGCCGTTAGAAGCTGATTGGATACCGTGCACAGCTGCACCACATTCTGAGTGCTCCAGTTTTAGTAAATCTCCCTCCAAAGGTGGACTTTTGTAACTAGAATAGGGTGCTTCAACAACTTTCCACCTCTCCCCCTATTCTTAGACAATCAACATAAAAAATAAATATACTAGGGTGTACTTGGCATTCATTAGAACTGAAGAGGTGGATTGAATAAGCTACAAAATGGCTACATTAGAGTACCGTTTATTGTGACGAACTACAACTAGCTGTGAAAGAAATGCTACTTTACAAAAACAATGTACCGTATTTGCCGGCGTATAAGACGACCCCCTACTTTTCCTGTTAAAATATAAGGTTTGGGCTATACTCGCCGTATAAGACTACCCCTCTTCCAATGCACACCAAATAAAAATTAAAAAACATCAGATTTGATTTCAATATGGTATGGTATTCCAATGATGGGACACTATTCCTCCCACTGACACCAATGATGGTGCCCCATCATTAGTGTCAGTGTGTGAGGAATAGTGTCCCATCATTGGTGTCAGTGGGAGGAATAGCACCCCATCATTGGTGTCAGTGGGAGGAATAGCGCCCCATCATTGGTGTCAGTGGGAGGAATCGTGCCCCATCATTGGTGTCAGAGCAACGAATCGTGCCCCATCATTGGTGTCAGTGGCAGGAATAGCACCCCATCATTGGTGTCAGTGGGAGGAATAGCGCCCCATCATTGGTGTCAGTGGGAGGAATCGTGCCCCATCATTGGTGTCAGAGCAACGAATCGTGCCCCATCATTGGTGTCAGTGGGAAGAATCGTGCCCCATCATTGGTGTCAGTGGGAGGAATAGCGCCCCATCATTGGTGTCAGTGGGAGGAATAGCGCCCCATCCTTGGTGTCAGTGGGAGGAATAGCGCCCCATCATTGGTGTCAGTGGGAGGAATAGCACCCCATCATTGGTATCAGTGGGAAGAATCGTGCCCCATCATTGGTGTCAGTGGCAGGAATAGCACCCCATCATTGGTGTCAGTGGGAGGAATAGCGCCCCATCATTGGTGTCAGTGGGAGGAATAGTGCCCCATCATTGGTGTCAGTGGGAGGAATCGTGCCCCATCATTGGTGTCAGAGCAACGAATTGTGCCCCATCATTGGTGTCAGTGGGAGGAATAGCACCCCATCATTGGTATCAGTGGGAAGAATCGTGCCCCATCATTGGTGTCAGTGGGAGGAATAGTGCCCCATCATTGGTATCAGTGGGAGGAATAATGCCCCATAATTGGTGTCAGTGGAAGGAATAGCGCCCCATCATTGGTGTCAGTGGGAGGAATAGCGCCCCATCATTGGTGTCAGTGGGAGGAATAGCGCCCCATCATTGGTGTCAGTGGGAGGAATAGCGCCCCATCATTGGTGTCAGTGGGAGGAATAGCGCCCCATCATTGGTGTCAGTGGGAGGAATAGCGCCCCATCATTGGTGTCAGTGGGAGGAATAGCGCCCCATCATTGGTGTCAGTGGGAGGAATAGCGCCCCATCATTGGTGTCAGTGGGAGGAATAGCGCCCCATCATTGGTGTCAGTGGGAGGAATAACGCCCCATCATTGGTGTCAGTGGGAGGAATAGCGCCCCATCATTGGTGTCAGTGGGAGGAATAGCGCCCCATCATTGGTGTCAGTGGGAGGAATAGTGCCCCATCATTGGTGTCAGTGGGAGGAATAGTGCCCCATCATTGGTGTCAGTGGGAGGAATAGTGCCCCATCATTGGTGTCAGTGGGAGGAATAGTGCCCCATCATTGGTGTCAGTGGGAGGAATAGTGCCCCATCATTGGTGTCAGTGGGAGGAATAGTGCCCCATCATTGGTGTCAGTGGGAAGAATCGTGCCCCATCATTGGTGTCAGTGGCAGGAATAGCACCCCATCATTGGTATCAGTGGGAAGAATCGTGCCCCATCATTGGTGTCAGTGGGAGGAATAGTGCCCCATCATTGGTATCAGTGGGAGGAATAATGCCCCATCATTGGTGTCAGTGGAAGGAATAGCGCCCCATCATTGGTGTCAGTGGGAGGAATAGCGCCCCATCATTGGTGTCAGTGGGAGGAATAGCGCCCCATCATTGGTGTCAGTGGGAGGAATAGCGCCCCATCATTGGTGTCAGTGGGAGGAATAGCGCCCCATCATTGGTGTCAGTGGGAGGAATAGCGCCCCATCATTGGTGTCAGTGGGAGGAATAGCGCCCCATCATTGGTGTCAGTGGGAGGAATAGCGCCCCATCATTGGTGTCAGTGGGAGGAATAGCGCCCCATCATTGGTGTCAGTGGGAGGAATAGCGCCCCATCATTGGTGTCAGTGGGAGGAATAGCGCCCCATCATTGGTGTCAGTGGGAGGAATAGTGCCCCATCATTGGTGTCAGTGGGAGGAATAGTGCCCCATCATTGGTGTCAGGGGGAGGAATAGTGTCCCAAAATTGGTGTCAGGGGGAGGAATAGTGTCCCAAAATTGGTGTCAGTGGGAGGAATAGTACTCCGTCAGTGGGGAGAGGAATAGTGCCCCATCGTTGGTGTCAGTGGGGGGAGGAATAGTGCCCCATCATTAGTATCAGTGACACCAATGATGGGGCACTATTCCTCCCACTGACACCAATGACACTTGCTGACTCCTGTTCTAGTATGGTATTGGTGCAGCCAGCATATGTGGTTGCAGCAGCACCTCTGCACTGCACACTTACCCTCACTCGATTTTCACGGGTCTGCTCGGCTCCGCCTCCTCGCCCGTGATTGGCCGCCTGTGTGCCTTTCCTGAGCTACAGTTCTGGCGGCAAATCACCGGTGAGGAGGCGGAGCCGAGCGGCAGGAGTGAGGGAGTGGCCGGAGTGACTGAAGGAGCAGCGCTTCCTGGATGGATCGTCGTGGGAGCCAGGTAAGAGACAGCACCCTCTGCCCTCCCCTGTACTTAGTGTCCCTTCCGTCGGAAGGGGGGGATGGCGGCAGCACCGCGCCGCCCCCCTAAAAAGTGCCCCCTGACGTGTACCGGCGTATAAGACGACCCCCGACTTTTGAGAAGATTTTCAAGGGTCAAAAAGTCATCTTATACACCGGAAAATACGGTAAATGAAACCCACAAAAAAAGGTTTAAAGTACCGTATTTTTCGCTCCATGAGACGCACCTAGGTTTTAGAGGCAGAAAACAGGAAAAAAAAATTCTGAACTAATGGACTGCAGACACAGTACAGGAGATGACCAGAGACTGCAGACATAGTACAGGAGATGACCAGAGACTGCGGACACAGTACAGGAGATGACCAGAGACTGCGGACGTAGTACAGGAGATGACCAGAGACTGCGGACACAGTACAGGAGATGACCAGAGACTGCGGACACAGTACAGGAGATGACCAGAGACTGCGGACACAGTACAGGAGATGACCAGAGACTGCGGACACAGTACAGGAGATGACCAGAGACTGCGGACACAGTACAGGAGATGACCAGAGACTGCGGACACAGTACAGGAGATGACCAGAGACTGCGGACACAGTACAGGAGATGACCAGAGACTGCGGACACAGTACAGGAGATGACCAGAGACTGCGGACGTAGTACAGGAGATGACCAGAGACTGCGGACATAGTACAGGAGATGACCAGAGACAGCGGACACAGTACAGGAGATGACCAGAGACTGCGGACACAGTACAGGAGATGACCAGAGACTGCGGACAGTACAGGAGATGACCAGACACTGCGGACAGTACAGGAGATGACCAGAGACTGCAGACACAGTACAGGAGATGACCAGAGACTGCGGACAGTACAGGGGATGACCAGAGACTGCGGACATAGTACAGGAGATGACCAGAGACTGCGGACACAGTACAGGAGATGACCAGAGACTGCGGACGTAGTACAGGAGATGACCAGAGACTGCGGACACAGTACAGGAGATGACCAGAGACTGCGGACATAGTACAGGAGATGACCAGAGACTGCGGACATAGTACAGGAGATGACCAGAGACTGCGGACACAGTACAGGAGATGACCAGAGACTGCGGACACAGTACAGGAGATGACCAGAGACTGCGGACAGTACAGGAGATGACCAGAGACTGCGGACATAGTACAGGAGATGACCAGAGACTGCGGACAGTACAGGAGATGACCAGAGACTGCGGACATAGTACAGGAGATGACCAGAGACTGCGGACATAGTACAGGAGATGACCAGAGACTGCGGACACAGTTCAGGGGATGACCAGAGACTGCGGACACAGTTCAGGGGATGACCAGAGACTGCGGCCACAGTACAGGGGATGACCAGAGACTGCGGACACAGTACAGGAGATGACCAGAGACTGCGGACACAGTACAGGGGATGATCAGAGACTGCTGAGAGCACAGGGATGACCAGAGACTGCGGACAGCACAGGGATGACCAGAGACTGTGGATAGTACAGGGGATGACTGCTGACCTTTGGGGAGGTGGGGAGCGGGTACCTGAATTTGACAGATACCCGCTCCCACTTCCGCGGAGTTGTTCTTTCATCTTACCTGTTCCTCTATCCAGCGGCGCGCTGTCTTCCCGGCTTCTGTAATGGCGCTCGGCATGACAGCCGGGTGCCCAGTGCACATGAGCAAGAAGCACTTGTGCTTTGTGATTGGTCCGGCGGCTTCTGGGATCTGTCATGTGTCCCAGGTGCCGCCTTACCATTCACAAAATGCACCGCTTCCTGCGCATGCGCACTTGGCACCCGGCTGTCATGCCCACACTACAGAAGCCGGGAAGACCGCGCCGCTGGATAGAGGAACGGGTAAGATGAAAGAACAACTCCACGGAAGTGGGAGCGGGTATCTGTCAAATTCAGGTACCTCCCCCCCCTCCCCAAAGGTCAGCAGTCATCTCTATAAGGTCCCGCTGTAGAGCTGAGTGGCCGGCCCGGTATTCTGACATGGTGGCGGCAGAAATACCGGACCGGCCGCTCCATATTCGCTCCATAAGACACACTGACATTTTCCCCCCTTTTTTGGGGGGAAAAAAGTGCGTCTTATGGAGCGAAAAATACGGTAGTTGTAAATCCTTGGTGCCTACTAAAAAAGAAAAAGAATTGGCTTGTAATAGCAGATCTTTTCTAAATCTGGAAAAAAAAAATCATAACACCGCTGTGTAAATCTTTTTTTTCTTTTTTTTTTCTTTGTTATGTTCTATTCCAATGTAAGGTGACTGCAATCCTCTGCACAGCTCAGCACAGTGGTCGGTGGGCGTGGCTATATGATCTGCATAGCACAGTGTAGGGATGAGCAAAAAAGACCATGGAAGATATAGGCACGCTGTGTGCTTGCCAAGCATCCTCTACCATTGAATGAGAAGACATTGGGGGTTATTTACTAAAATTGGAGGGTGTAAAATCTGGTGCGGCTTTGCATAGAGACCAATCGGCTTCCGGTTTTATTATCAAAGCTTAATTGAGTAAGCTGGAATTAGAAGGTGATTGGCTACCATGCACAGCTGCACCAGATTCTGAGTGGTCCGGTTTTAGTAAAACTCACCCATTGGCGGCAAACTCGCCCCTCAAGCAGGATCAGCTTCCTTGTATTGCTTGGTCATAACAAGGAGGAAGGGGGAATGGCAGGATCAAACCCATACTTATAAGCAGGAGTAAGAGCACCCTAAATAAATGGAATATGATGTTTAAACACGGTGTATTCAAAGAGGCAAAAAATTGAAACAGGTGGTGAGGAGACATCACATCGCTTCTTCACCACCTCTCAGTAGCCTCTGAAGCCTTGGAATACGGATTATGCTTGAGAGGAAAGATAGATTTAGACACGTCCATGAAAACCTCTCTGATGGGAGTAGTAAATACCACTTTAGTTGTCACTGCAACTGTCCCCATTGTAGGATTTGCTCTATATTCCTGTCCCAGTGACAATCATGTCATTTTTGATCTCCCATCACTGATAGTGGTTACCAGGACAACAAGTAAGGATCTATTTCCTCCAAGGAGATGGACAGCAATAAAATCCTAAAAAAAAAAAAATAAATCTGCCCACACTCCGAGTATATTATGTGCATTGTGATGCCAGATTGTTATGAATGCGTGCACTGTATGGTCATAGACCATTTGCTTCCTGTAAATTTCAGGTGGTTAGGGTATATATTTAATGTTTTAAGCCTTTTTTTTATCCTTGTATCTCAAATCCAGGTTGAAGAAGCACGAATCAATATTCATGACCCAGAACTGAGGAAGGTGCTGAACCCAACAACAGCCGACCTCCGTTTCATTGACCACTTAGTAAAACATGTCACTGAAAACCGGGATGATGTTTTCCTTGATGGCACAGGCTGGGAGGGTGGTGATGAATGGATCAGGGCACAATTTGCACTTTACGTTCATTCTTTGCTATCTGCCACAACGCAACCAGGTAGAGTAACTGTTCATAGTAGTGCTAGGACAATGGTGTCCTTCGGTTTTGTTTAACCCCTTGCCTACCAGACACTTATACCTTCTTCTTTACCAGGCCAATTTTCAGCTTTTCAGAGCTGTCGCACTTTGACAATTGCGCGGTCATGCAAGATTGTACCTATATGAAATTTTTATCATTTTTTTTCATTTTTTTCTCACAAATAGAGCTTTCTTTTGGTGATATTTAATCGCCTTTTTTGCGCTATAAACAAAAAAAGTGCAAAAAATTTCTATTATAATTTTTCAAACAGGTACTTTTTCTCCTTCACTGATGTGCATTGATGAGGCAGCACTGATGGGCACTGATAGGCAGCACTGATGGGCACTGATAGGCAGCACTAATGAGGTGTCACGGATAGGCGACACTGATAGGCGACACTGATAGGCGACACTGATAGGCGACACTGATAGGCGACACTGATAGGCGACACTGATAGGCGGCACTGACTGGCGGCACTGCTGGGCACTGACTGGCGGCACTGCTGGGCACTGACTGGCACAACTGCTGGGCTGCACTGGTGGGCAGCACAGGTGTGTGGCACAGGTGGGTGCACTGCTGGGCACAGGTGGGCGGAGCTAGTGGGTGCACTGCTGGGCACAGGTGGGTGCACTGCTGGGCACAGGTGGGTGCACTGCTGGGCACAGGTGGGCGGAGTTAGTGGGCGCACTGCTGGCAACAGGTGGGCGGAACTTGTGGGTGGCACTGCTGGGCACCAATCATCAGGGCACTGATCATCAGTGCCCTGATGATCGGTGCCGATCCCCGCTCTAACAACTGCCGGTTTTCGGCAGTACTTTCCTCACGATCTGACAGCGTGAGGAAAGTGCAGCCGAGAACCAACAATTGCATTTCCCGGCGATCAGCGTGTCATTGGACATGGCTGATCACGTGGTAAAAGGCTGCTGTGATTGGCCTTTTACCACATCACGTGATCAGCTGTGTCCGTAGGACATAGCGATCACGGAGATCGCTGGGTGCGCGCCCCCTGGTGCGCGCAGGAGAGCGCGTTCTGGGAGGACGTCATATGGCGCCCTCCCAGAACTGGCCTGCCGCAGTGTAGCCGTCATTCGGCTATCTGCGGTCGGCAAGTAGTTAAGTAAAACTCCAGTATTCCTTCCTAAAACATCAGATATGTGCATGGCGCAATTTATGAACTGAAATACTAAGCAAAGGGGTTTATTACTAATCTCTGGATACTTTGTAGTGGTTTAAAAGGACAGTTTGAATCATTTTGGCTCATGTTACTTTAAAGTGATAATAGACACTTAAATACAGTATACCCTCTGAAGTGTCAAGCTTCAGGATGATGCACAGGAATAAAGCAAATCCTCTTAGATAAGCTGTACCTTTTTATCTGCAGCACTCTCTCTTCTACAGCCTTCCATAGTACAGAGATCAAGGGGTATATCTGAGCTTCCAGGAGGCAGGGGAGCAGGGATCTAGCATCACACACTGCACAGTACAGTGCAATCTGCACTCTATTAGTTTCATTCTTTCAGACCCCTGATGCCTCCTTCAAGAGAACCTGTCACCCAAAAAATATATCACATGGAGGACTTTGTCCCCTATGGGCCCTATTCACATATAGGCAGAATTTTCTTGATTCCAAGCCCTGGCAAAACAGGTGAGGCACATTTGTGTGCCATCCATCTTTTACACATGTGAATCATGCTTTTTACATCGCTAGTGGGAACCCGTGTTCCCACTATGTGACCTGTAAACAGGGTCTAAGTGATGTAAACGTTTGGTAGAAAAACAAAATTTAAACAAAAGTATAAAAAAAAAATTAGTTATGGCCAAGCACTTAAAATTCTCATAAAAGGGGTGTGAATGCATGAAAACGTTGATTGCGCTACTCATCTTACATATCACTGTAAACGCCAGTGTGAGAGCAATCATTGTAACCCATTACCCATGGTTAACTCTAAACCGATGACCTTTTAAAGGCTCTTAACCACTTCCTGTCC
Source organism: Staurois parvus (assembly GCF_062004578.1). Lineage (NCBI taxonomy): Eukaryota > Metazoa > Chordata > Amphibia > Anura > Ranidae > Staurois > Staurois parvus. Next base: position 984,062 of record NW_028318830.1, read on the forward strand.
AGACACTTTCCCCCCCCCTTCCAGTCCGGACACTTTTACCCCCTTCCTGTCCAGACACTTTTACCCCCTTCCTGTCCAGGGCAATTTCCAGCTTTCAGCGCTATCACACTTTGAATGACAATTGCGCGGTCATGCAACACTGTACCCATATGAATTTTTTACCATTTTTTTGAGACAGATAAAGCTTTATTTTGGTGGTATTTATTCACCGCTGGGATTTTTATTTTTTTTGCTATGTAAATGAAAAAGTCCAAAAATTTTGAAAAGTTTTTTTTTTTTTTTTAATATAAAATTTTGCAAATAAATAATATTTCGTCATAAATCTTGGCCAAAATTTATTCCGTTATTTTTTTAGTAAAAAAAAAAATCCAAATTAGTTTATAACCAAAAATTATAATTTTTAAACATTTGTAAAAAAAAATTTTTTTTTTTTTTTATATATTTTTTATTTTTATTTTTTTTACATACTGTCACCCTAGCAGTACAATGTCACCATGGTGACACTGTACTACTTGTGGGGGGTGATGAAGATTTTTTTTTTTTTTTTTTTACACTGATTGCTTTTACACCCATATAGGATGTAAAAGCAATCATTTCTCATTCTCTCTGTCTGCATTCTTGCAGTCATTGAGAAGTACTGAGTGAGCTGTGATTGGTCACAGCTTGTCACATGGTACAAGGCTGTTGTGAATAGCCTTGTACCATGTGACCTCTGTGATCATTCACAGATTTCACACGTAGTAAGCAATGATGTCAGAAAGTGACATCTTGCTTACTGCTTTGCATGTGATCACTGATTGGCCAATCAATGACCACATGATCAGAACCTCGTACAGAGGTCCTGTCCGATGATTGGTGTTTCACTGTGTCCGGAGGACACAGCGGGCACCGGATTGCCAGGGAGCGCGCACAGCTAGAAAAGGCGGGTGCCGTTTATGAACGGCAACCCGCCCCTGGAGTGCCACCGTCCTGCCGTTTAAAAACCGCAGGCGGATGGCAAGTGGTTAAAGTGTTGCCTATGAAAAATAAAGGGTACCGAAGTTTTTGTTGCTCTTTCACAGGCCCGTGCAGTTTTAAGGCTTGACATGTTGTGATATCTATTAACATGCCAAAACCTCATCTTTCATATTTTATCAAAAAAATTGGGTAATTGCCTTCGTGTGCCCTAAAATTAACTTTAATGTATTTTTTTTACTGAAATTGTGCATTTCATAAACTGTTGCGCTAATATTGTGTGACATAGAAAACTTATAATTATATATTAAATACTTCTTCTCTATGGCAGTGGTCTCCAAACTGCGGCCTGTAGGTAGGATGCGGCCCTTATCTTGCTTTTACCTGGCACTTGGGGCGCTGTTCCTTCCATTGGTACGTGACACTATTACACTGTTACCCACTTGGGTGTGGGACCCCAGCGTGTGAAAAGGCACATGGTCACTGTGTTCAAACACTTTTCCTGCGCTGCGCCTTTTAGGACCGTGCCTTTTGGCTAAGTTCTGGGCAATTTTTGCTACGGGTCTCAGGGCCTGGTCAGTGCGCAATCTGCACGACCACTTTTTTAATTTATTTTCTCCCACGTTTGTCACTTTTTTTTCACTTTTGTGTGTGTTTTATTTCTCACAGGATGGAGGGTGTGGGTCCTCGGGCCTACCCTGAAGTCTAGGGGGAGGATGTGTGGCCTTTTGGTTCCTTCCTCCCCTGTCCCTAGGGGGTTTTCTCTCCGGGAGAGCCCCCTGGCCAAGTACTGAGTGGCTGGCCACAAGGAACGGTGGTCCGCCAGGCCTTTTGGCTAGGTGGACCAAATGGGAACCTTGTCCCTGTCAGGAGCTTCGTGCCCCGGGGGATCAGGGTAGAGGTCCATCCCCTTCGGGGGAAGGACAAAGCACACCCCTAAGTGCACTTTTTTGTACTTGCACGTTTTTTGTGAACACTTACGGGTTTTTCGTTTTTCGCACGTTCGCGGACTTAAAAAAAAAAAAATTGTTACCCACTGAAACCAACAATGGGGCACTGTTTCCTCCCCTGACACCAATGATGGGACACTATTCCTCCCACTGACACCAATGATGGGACACTATTCCTCCCACTGACACCAATGATGGGGCACTATTCCTCCCACTGACACCAATGATGGGGCACTATTCCTCCCACTGACACCAATGATGGGGCACTATTCCTCCCACTGACACCAATGATGGAGCACTACCCCTCCCACTGACACCAATGATGGGGCACTACCCCTCCCACTGACACCAATGATGGGGCACTACCCCTCCCACTGACACCAGTGATGGGACACTACCCCTCCCACTGACAACAGTGATGGGGCACTACCCCTCCCACTGACACCAGTGATGGGGCACTACCCCTCCCACTGACACCAGTGATGGGGCACTACCCCTCCCACTGACACCAATGATGGGGCACTACCCCTCCCACTGACACCAATGATGGGGCACTACCCCTCCCACTGACACCAATGATGGGGCACTACCCCTCCCACTGACACCAATGATGGGGCACTACCCCTCCCACTGACACCAATGATGGGGCACTACCCTCCCACTGACACCAATGATGGGACACTATTCCTCCCACTGACACCAACAGGGGGTCACTATTCCTTTTCCCAATACAAATGATGGGGCACGATTTCTTCTATTGACCAGAGGTGCTTTGGAATTTCTCTTTACTCCCGCTGACCACCAAGCCTGGGTCTTTGTTTAGTCCCGCTGACACTGGGGCATTCTTTACTCCCACTGGCCACGGTTTGGCCCTCCTAACGTCTGAAAGACCGTAAACTTGCCCTTTGTTTAGAAAGTTTGGAGACCTCTGCTCCTAGGGTGTCTGTGTTTAGAAAATATGTTTTGGTAGTTTTACATAATCTTTAGGCCTAAAATAATTTTTGTTTAAATGTGTGCAAAACGGTTGAAGAAAAGTCATTTCAGTGTGGCTTGTGTATTGTCACTTTTTTCAGAGAATGAGAAGATTCTGTCAGATTACGGGTCTGCCTTTGTAGGAATGTGGAAAATTACGCACAACTATAGAGTGTGGAATAGCAACAAACATCCGGCTCTTGCAGAAGTGACTCCAAGGTAAAGGGATGGACAAGAAAATTTTAAAAGTTTGCACAGTTGGATATTATTTTAAAATACCTAGATATTACAATTAAATGTGTAAATGAAAATGCAATTATAATAAATAAATATAAATAAATTAGCATTTAGGAATCTACTTGATGTGTGTGATTTTGGGGGAGGGGGGGAGCAGGGTATTTAAAAAAAGAAAAAAAAGTTTTTTTTTGTTATGTATTTCTTGATTTATGATCCGTGTGTCAGTCGGGTCTTACCACTTTAGTGTTGGCACCATAAAAAGCTAATGATTAATGCATTGTGTTATCTATTCCAGCCATCCATTCCAGGGCCATTACAGTGTAACAGATGTGAAATTGAGACTTTCACAGTAAGTATCCATAGTGTAGGTAAACAATACCGAATATTTGTCTTTAGAGGTTTTTATTTTTGTTACCTACTAATTGTAATCCTGTTTCACTTAAATATATACATTGTATTGTACATGAACATAACACAATGCTCTTTTAAAGTTCTGTACAGAACAGCGAGAGGGGCAAGAAGATCGGCAATGCCGTTGTTACCACTAGCCGTAACGTGGTCCAGACTGGTAAAGCTGTAGGTAAGAATAATGATCTGAAATTTTCTTCACATGTTTGAGACTATATTCTAAATTAATGGGAATTCAAATCCTGCTTTACCCCCTTCCTGTCCGGACACTTTTACCCCCTTCCTGTCCAGGGCAATTTTCAGCTTTCAGCGCTATCACACTTTGAATGACAATTGCGCGGTCATGCAACACTGTACCCATATGAATTTTTTACCATTTTTTTGAGACAGATAAAGCTTTATTTTGGTGGTATTTATTCACCGCTGGCATTTTTATTTTTTTTTGCTATGTAAATGAAAAAGTCCAAAAATTTTGAAAAAAAGTGGGTTTTTTTAAATAAAATTTTGCAAATAAATAATATTTCATCATAAATCTTGGCCAAAATTTATTCCGCTATTTTTTTAGTAAAAAAAAAAAATCCAAAGTAGTTTATAACCAAAAATTATAATTTTTAAACATCTTTTTTTTACATTTTCTGTTTTTATTTTTATATATATATTTTTTTTACATACTGTCTTCCTAGCAGTACAGTGTCACCATGGTGACACTGTACTACTTGTGGGGGGTGATGAAGGTTTTTTTTTTTTTACACTGATTGCTTTTACACCCATATAGGATGTAAAAGCAATCATTTCTCTTTCTCTCTGTCTGCCTTCTTGCAGTCATTGAGACGTACTGTGTGAGCTGTGATTGGTCACAGCTTGTCACATGGTACAAGGCTGTTGTGAATAGCCTTGTACCATGTGACCTCTGTGATCATTCACAGATTTCATACGTAGTAAGCAATGATGTCACAAGTGACATCTTGCTTACTACTTTGCAAGTGATCACTGATTGGCCAATCAGTGATCACATGATCGGGACCTCGTACAGAGATCCTGTCCGACGATCGGTGTTTCACTGTGTCCGGAGGGAGCGCGTACAGCTAGAAAAGGCGGGTGCCATTTATGAACAGCAGGCGGACGGCAAGTGGTTATGGGTGACCTTTAAAGTATAACTAATTGCAAAACTTTTTTTTTTTGGGTGGGGGGGGGGGGATAGAGTGGAGATGGATTAGAACACCTGTTGGGTTGTTATTGCTACCCATGCTACCATTCGTGAGATTCACCCTCTCTATTTGTCCTGTTTAAAAATGAAAGTGTAAGAGAAACCCAAATGTTGGGAATTTCCTTTAACAGTTGCTTGAGGGAAAATATTGTAATGGGGACCCTAGTTCTGGTGGCCTGGGGAGGGGGGGTGTCAATGGATCACCTTAATTTGCAGGGGTTTGCTCTCACTTCCGGTTTTGGCTATTAAACAGGAAGGGAAGGTAAATCTCTCCAATGGGACATAGATGGCAAAAAAAGATGAGTTATTACCACCCCTATAGTTCTTATTTAAAGCCATCAGTATGTCTGTACTACAGCAATTGTACTCAAGAAAAAGCTCTTCTCCAGTCACTAAGCTCTCATCTGTGCTGGGCAGAGAGCATTAAAAATTAACTAGAATAATAATTTATTCTGGCTGTTGGAATTAATAATTTCTCAAGCACCTTTAGACACATTTACGCACATCAAGCATTTTTTCTGCTCCTCTCCCGAATGCCAGTTATAGGATGACGCTGTACTGCACTGGTGACAATATGTAAAAAAAAAAAAATAGTGAAACTAATTTTTTTAATTTTTTCATTTTCCGAAAAATGATGACAAAAAAATACAACTTCAAAAAACTCGCCATGCCTCTTCTGAAGTACGCCCGACTGTCTACTGTGCAAAAAGGGGTCATTTTGCGGATATCTGTACTGTCCTGACATTTGAGGGATATCTGTACCGTCCTGACATTTGGGGGATATCTGTACCGTCCTGACATTTGGGGGATATCTGTACTGTCCTGACATTTGGGGGATATCTGTACCGTCCTGACATTTGGGGGATATCTGTACCGTCCTGACATTTGGGGGATATCTGTACCGTCCTGACATTTGGGGGATATCTGTACCGTCCTGACATTTGGGGGATATCTGTACCGTCCTGACATTTGGGGGATATCTGTACTGTCCTGACATTTGGGGGATATCTGTACTGTCCTGACATTTGGGGGATATCTGTACTGTCCTGACATTTGGGGGATATCTGTTCTGTCCTGACATTTGGAGGATATCTGTACTGTCCTGACATTTGGGGGATATCTGTACTGTCCTGACATTTGGGGGATATCTGTACTGTTCTGACATTTGGGGGATATCTGTACTGTTCTGACATTTGGGGGATATCTGTACTGTTCTGACATTTGGGGGATATCTGTACTGTCCTGACATTTGGGGGATATCTGTACTGTCCTGACATTTGGGGGATATCTGTACTGTTCTGACATTTGGGGGATATCTGTACTGTCCTGACATTTGGGGGATATCTGTACTGTCCTGACATTTGGGGGATATCTGTCCTGTCCTGACATTTGGGGGATATCTGTACCGTCCTGACATTTGGGGGATATCTGTACCGTCCTGACATTTGGGGGATATCTGTACTGTTCTGACATTTGGGGGATATCTGTACTGTTCTGACATTTGGGGGATATCTGTACTGTCCTGACATTTGGGGGATATCTGTACTGTCCTGACATTTGGGGGATATCTGTACTGTTCTGACATTTGGGGGATATCTGTACTGTCCTGACATTTGGGGGATATCTGTACTGTCCTGACATTTGGGGGATATCTGTCCTGTCCTGACATTTGGGGGATATCTGTACTGTTCTGACATTTGGGGGATATCTGTACTGTCCTGACATTTGGGGGGTATCTGTCCTGTCCTGACATTTGGGGGATATCTGTCCTGTCCTGACATTTGGGGGATATCTGTACCAATTAGATTGGCTGTCAGTACTTCAGGATTGATCAATTTTCAGATCTATACCATAGTTTGTGAACTCTATAACTTTCCTACAAACTAAAAAATACATCCTAATTTGGGTTATTTTCACCAAAGACATGTAGCAGAATACATCTCGGCCTAAATTTATGAAGAACAATTATTTATTTGCAAACTTTTATAACAGAAACAAAGAAAAACGTGGGTTTTTTTTTCAAAATTTTTGGTCTTTTTTTTGTTAATTTAGCAAAAAATAAAAACCCCGGCGATGATTAAATACCACCAAAAGAAAGCTCTAGTTGTGTGAAGAAAATGATAAAATTTTAGTTTGGGTACAATGTTGTATGACCGCGCAATTGTCATTCAAAGTGTGAGAGCGCTGAAACCTGGAAAATGGCCTGGGGGGGAAGGGGTAAAATTGCCCGGTATTGAATTGGTTAAATACATTTCAGTTAGCATGTTCAATACTTTTTCCCTGTCATTTCATTGTATTACACATAACTTAATTACTGAACTTATTTGTTTTGGTTTCTTTGTATGTATGGATTGCACGGGTTGTTACTGACACGTGGTGAAAACTTAACGTCAATAGCACCTTTGGAAATGTATTTACTGAGAAAAATAGTTATGTGTTCAAAACATTTAACGTGTATGTTTGTGTATGTGTGTTTATATTACACACACCCCTGTGTTTTGTTTCTCCTAGTGTGTGTATCCAAACTGGGATAACACTTACTTTATATTTGTTAAATGTTCTCATTGACAAAGCGTAACAGTAAAAAAAAAAAAATGCTGTTTTTTTTTTTTTTTTACTGAAGATTACTGAAAAATCCTACTTCTTTCTCTGTTTATGAGGTCTAGGGAGTAATATTTGTCAGAATAAACCCTTTCTGCACTGTACTGGCAGATCTTTTTATCACTTGTAAACTATATTTGAACATTGTCCTAACAGAAGTTTAAAGATTTAAAAACTGGGCTTCTTTTATTGTCAATGAGTAGAGACATTGTGAGACACTCACATTGGCATTGTCCAGAAATGCTTGCAGTCAGCCATTAGGTCGTCTCATGAAACATCTCTAAAAAGTGAAAAAAAGAAAAAAGACTATGCTGTGTATGTGAACACAAAGCATATAATGGGTTTATTCCCAAATTTGCCCTGAAAAGTGGAAATGCACTTTAAAAATATAACAACTTCCCTTTGATTTTGTGCAGGTCAGTCTGTGGGAGGAGCTCTCATCAGTGCAAAGTCAGCCATGTCCTCGTGGCTTTCTACCTTTTCTCAGCTAGCAACCCAGGAACTCCAAGAAGAGAAGCAGTGAATATAAGATTTGTTCTGTCACCATCACCTTTGTCTGAATTTTTAGCTGTTCCTAATATCTACAACAGATTTTGTCCGTTTCAGACCAGTTTTGTCTTAATACCACATGAACTGTACTGGCGGTTCCATAAAAACTCGTATTGAAATTGGAATAGTAACGGTAAATGAAGTTGTCTTTGTATAGTTTACATTGTATATGTTCTTTTACTTGATGCGTAAATCAATTTAATTTATTATCACACTTGTAGTGCAAGATGCATTAATAACTGTTAAAAGTAAACAATGTACAGAACAAATTAGTTTGGAAATGAAAGCTAAAGAATCTGCAATATGGGTTAATCATGGAAGGAAAAGGCTGTGAAATAAGATTTTGTTTTTCTTTGCATGTAAAGCAGGCTTGAAAATGGATTCTGCAAAGATGTGACAACGAGGCATCTGTGAGCAGGTTCGATTTGTATCCTGTTAGAGCTGTTTTTTTGGTAGTTGCTATACAGATACATACCATTCTCAGGGAGGAACATTTGTATGTTACAAAATTCTATTTAAAGTAGTGTCCCGCTCATTTGAAGTAGTGTCCCGCTCATTTGA